>NW_019525404.1:210194-228157 GCF_002814215.2 Seriola lalandi dorsalis | reverse complement strand
AGGCGAAGCAGAGAGAGTTGCAGCGCATCGAGGAGGCGCTGCAGATGGCTGCACAGAGAGGTGAGACCTCTGAATGACCTCTAACACCCGAGCGTTCACCTGGTGGTTTGTGTTTACTGCTTCCTCTTTGTTTTGTGCTTCTCTCTCTCTCTCACACACACACACACACACACACACACACACACACACACACACACACACACACACACACTGAGCCCAGTGCTGTGGAACAGCCATCAGTCAAAGTGTGTTGGCGCTGCAGGTCTGGGGGCATTTACATAGATAGATGATGGAGAGATTATGGGGCACAGGGGTTATTAATCACGCTGCTGAGAAGGAGAAGAGGGACTCCTTGGTGTCACTCTTCTCTCCAGGGATGGCTCTTTAGCCTGGATATGTCTTTTGTGCCATTTCCCTTGTTGTATTTTGCTGCCTAGCTAACCCACAGTGGTATTCTGAGTGCCTGGGCATTCACTGTTGCTGCAGGGTAAGAGCGGTGTGGCTAAGTCCACCTCCAGCAACTAGCTTCAAGGCTACAGTCCAGAATTTCCTATAATTTTACTACACCTAGCAGGCTTTTGACATGATTTCATATTAAATACAATATTTAATATTAATGCAATGTAATAATTACAGTAATAATATTTGTAGTTGATTAAATCTTACCATTCTTCAGTGTGTAAGACAAGCAGTTAGGCGATCTCACTGATGGTTCAGTTGAGTGTCTCTTTGTTTCAGAATCTTATTTCTACCAGAAAATGTTAAATCGATGCTGATAATTCACTGATTCCATTTGAATAAACAGCTCGTAAGTTTCTTCTCAGTAATCATGATTTCTTTAGCAACTGAGGCACAGCAGTTCTTCAGCGTTCAGTTGTTTGTATTCTCACTACTCAGCTGATCGGTTTAGAAGTTGCTTTTATTTTATTTTATTTTATTTTATTATTAGTCCCTTATTTTAAGGGAAGAGAAGAATTAAAAAAAAAAATTACTTATACATCCACATACATCTCAGACAAATAATCACAACCAAACTGTTCTCACACAAGCTTTACTCACTGTCTTGTTTAATATACTCATATCAAACTGTGGTTATCGTGTAGTATCTTTCTGTGCGCTCCCTTTGTCCTCTATATCTTACAGTACTTTGATGTAAACTCTGTCATGTTTTGTCTGTTCTCTGTGGCATTTCTCTGTTTATGTTGTGCCATGGTTCAGTCCTATATACTGTATATTATGGTCTATTTAGATTTGTGGATGAAAAAGATAAAGATAAACTAATTCCAGGGTAATCTCTTCAGATATGGTTTAGTTCATTTTAACACTTGGTTAAAGATGGAGAAAGATTTTTGACGCAATATGTTGATTATTTTTAAAAGCCAACACGTATGATCTGTGATGGCTTATGAAACCTCAGTCTGTGGCATCGAAGTTTAAAACATTACACCCTCGCATTTTACCACTCAAACAGCAGCATATAGTTTTTCCATTAACACTGAATGTTGCCATTCCAAATAAATCATTCAACATGAATGTAATTGTTAGCACATACAGTAAGTACATTGTTGCCTTGTCTGTAAATATCTTTATATTTTACTCGTATTTAAAATCATATCCAAGCCTTCAGGACCCATTCTGCATTACATTCAGAAATACCACGTCTTACTGGAAAATGTTCATGGAAAACGCTAATGTGGATTGTACATCATCACCTCCATTGTTCCAGATTATCAAGAATTCATCCTCATTCTGGCTTCACACGCAACAACCCGATAATATAGTCAACTTTGAATGCTCCCGCAGTTTAACATTTTATAGCACCCACCATTCTGCATGCTGTATGAATTTTGAATAGTGAGTGGTTAGAATGGGACACTGTGAGACTGGTGGATGTGATAATGGAGTAATCCACAGCGACAGGTGAAGTACTCTGCTCCTCTGGGCTGTTTGCTTTGGTAAATGTAGCCGCCATCCTCTGACCCCAATGGGACCTGACACTTGGACCCTCCCTGTCCTTTTTCCTCACTCCTCCATCTCCTCCTCGTCCTCCTCCTCTTCCTCTTCCTCCTCCAACATCCAGTGCGTTCACCACTGTGCTTATGGCGTTACCACAGTTTGAGTCTTTGATCAGGGATGGCAACAGAGCCTGCTGGTGGTTTTGTTTTCTTGAGAGGAAGTAATGGGTTCATCGGATCACTTGACTAGACTTGGTGGGTGGATGTATGGGAGGGTTGGTGCAGCTGATAGATGGAGGGACAGATAATGAATAGCGGGGTCGGTGCATGGATGAAAGGACAGGTGGATAAATTGAAGGATGAGTGATACCTTGAGAGATAAGTGAATGAAAGCATCAGAGATACAGTATGTAGGTAATTTCCTTTTATCTCGATGGCATGCTTCCTCATGGGCCTCTATAACCTTTTATACATCATACAACACAGCTGTATGGCATGAGTCAGTCTTGTAAATTTAAAACTACAGTATTTATTTATTTATTAATTTAACAAATTTAATTGGCCATAGGGGTTGGGGTGAAGTTTAGATGAGTAAGGAATGATGCGTCAGGCAGAGAGAGGAAAATATTGGATGCTTTATAGACAGTATTGCTCTCTTCTGCTACTCTGTTGAATCTTACTGGAAAAAAACTCCTAAAAATTATTTGAATACAATTATAAAGTATCAAGCCATGATTTGCCTTCTATATCCTGAAACATTGGCAGAACAAATCTGGCCTAGTTGTAAGAGATTGCTGTTGTGAATCATACATAGTTTTCACCATATTTTGACATTTTATTAATTTAAATATGACATTTTGTCACACAGCCATTTTTACACAAACTGCAAACGAAAACTTTGTCTCGTCTAATCCTTGAATAATTTTCTCTGCATTGGCTGTTGGAACTCTGAACAACTGAACTAGTGACGGGTTATTTGAAATCATTCAAATCATTTAAAATCATTTAAAATCCTACTTAATTGAAAGTATGAGCTAAATCAGCTAAATGTTCTTTCCCAAAAGTAAAAGTACTTGTTCTGCAGAATTATATTTACACTATACTGTTGTAGCTGTTTGAGGTAATCTTAACTACTTTATTTACTATATATACAGTTAGCCTAGCTAGTTTAGTCCAGTGATCCAAGCTATGGGTCGGGCCCCTCCAAAGGCTCACCAGACAAATCTGAGGGGTCGTGAGAAGATTAATGGTAGAGGAAAGAAGAAGAAGAAAAAAAACACAGCTCACTTCTCACACATCTGTTTTCAATTTTTTGACTTTTTCCTCCAATCTTTGATTTTTGGTGAGATATTGGATCAATTCAGCATTTATTGAAATGAAACCATGTGAAAAGTTTAAAGGGAAATGTGACCCCGACTACACACTGCTTTCTTTAAGATGTCAGAACCCAAAAAGGTTGGAAACAGTTGGTTTAATCTTCAACAATGTGTTGTCTTTTAAAAGCTTGTTATATTATCCATAGTGTAAAATCTTTATCTTAAAAGTAACTAGCAACTAAGGCTCTAAAATAAATGTAGTGTATTGTATTTCCCTCTGAAGTGTAGTGGAGAGGGAGTATAAAGTAGCATAAAATGAAAATACTACTCAACACAACTTAAAACCAACCACTCAGTAACTCTCCAACCCTGTCTTTCACTTGTCCACATCGGACCTGGAGGGATAAACAAACACAAGCAAAGTTACTTTGTGCTGCATTGCATACCTTGGATCACATGTCCTCTCGTATGAACCATGTTTATATTATACTTAATCTAGTACTTTTCTTTTAAGTTGAATTCGCTCTCTCTCCTCTAAAAAATAAAAGATGTCATTCTGGCTTCAACCTTGAAAAAAAAAAATCAATGTACCTCATGTCTCATGTTTAACTCAGATAGCTGAAGCAAATTTGCTTCAGATAAACTTTTAAATAGGCTACATTCTTGCACATAAGCGGGAGTGTGAACTCTGTTGCCCGTCACTTACACTGAAAGTGAAATTAGGATGTTTAATGACCATTATGAACAGGCAAGCAAAACCTGTTTAATGTTCAATTGTTTCAATACAGACTTGAAAAATCATGAACATATTCTTTAACCATGTGCTTTAAGTTGTCTAAATATGACCAGTGAAACTGCTTTACTTGTTACTGTAGGGAATAAAATGAAATACCTTAATAATGAATATTTTGCAGATATGTTCAGCATAAACATCTAGTTTGCAGATACATCCAGTATCAATGACGTTTTCTTGTTATTTTGATAAAAAATAACTGTTACCGTTTTTGCCACTGAAAATTTGTCGTATGTAAACATCATGAGTTGATGAAAAAAAAAAAAAAAAAAAAAAAAGGAATTTTTTGGTTTTTTAAATGTTTTGACTCTTGCATGGGCACCAGCCTGGAATCCAGCCCTGCTGACTTTGATTACCAAATTCCTCAGAGATCACTCTGGGACTCTCGCTGCCAGGGGCGTTGACATGATGTGGAGAAATGTCGCCAGCCGTCATGAAACCTACCACCCGAATCAATCAATCAGTCAGCATGCTTGCACCTCTGTGTGTGTGTGTGTGTGTGTGTGTGTGTGTGTGTGTGTGTGTGTGTGTGTGTATGTGTGTATATGTGTGTGTGTGCGTGTGCTTGAGCACAGGGTTCACCCATTTGCTCTCCCTGGTCGGCATATGAGGAGGAGGAGAGGCAGGGAGACCCTAAAAGCACCGTCTCCCACATTCATCAATTACCGCACCCAGGAAGGTTGTGCCTGTCAGGAGGAGCAGATGGTGTGTTGTGCATGTGTGTGTATGTAACCTGTGAAATACTGTATGTGTGTGTGATAGTGTGTGTGTGTGTGTGTGTGTGTGTGTGTGTGTGTGTGTGAGAATGACAGGGTGAGGGTGTTTGTATGTGTGTGAGAGATAGAGCAAGGTGATGACAGAGACAGAGATAGAAATGTTTGAGATAGAGATGTACAGATATGTGAGGGAGATACGTACAGGTGTGTTACACAAGGGGAAGCGTGGTTGGGGGTGGGGGAGGTGAGGTGATGTACTTGGCCGTCTCACTGCGCTCGTGAGGGCTGCAGGATAACTAATCAATCTATACCTACCTCGGAAAGAGAGAGAGAGATTGAGAGAGAGAGAGAGAGAGAGAGAGAAAGAGAGAGAGAGTGAGAGAGAGAGGAGCAATCAGACAAGATTAGTGGAGGAAGATCATGTCAGCCAGGCACCTTGCTGGCTTCTCTGCAGACGTTGTTAGTCTGTGTCCTCCTTTCCCTACTGCACATCTCCACTGAATCAAATAAAATAACTTTCCCGTGGTTGTGCATAAACAAATTTGACTTTATATGACTAAAAAACCAACAAAACAAGGTCTTTTATTATTGCTGCCTTTGGGGAATCCCTGCATCTTAAAAAATCTGGACATTGGTCACAATTGAAGAAACCTACTCTCATCCACTACATATATTCCAGATTACTTACATTCCCTTAGGGTGCAACAAAAGAAGTGAAGTGAAGTGGAAGCAAAAAAAAATTTCTAAGCAAATGGACAGCTTATGTACATAGCTTGTTAAATGACCGTTTAGAGATATATTTAACAAAAAAAAACAAAAAAAAACAACTTTAAACCTCAGATTTTCTTTCACACTTTAGGAGAAATTTTCAGAGATCAGCTCAGACAAAACAGTCCTAGAATCCGATTTTCTTCCTCCAAACTTTTAGAACTTTGTAAATCTACTTTCCATCCAAATGTCGCTTGTGCAAATCTTGCTGCCTCCTTCAGTGGGGAGATGTTTTTCTTCTCCCTCCTGCTCTTAACTGTGTACCAGCGGTTCTAGGGGCTGTCATATTGCATCAGCGCTCTGCTGATTACTTCCACCTTGTCTCCCTCGTCAGGAAATGATTCTGACACGCACTCACACCCTGCTTTCTCTGCATCAATATGCGTGCGATGGAAAAACTGCAGACGGTAAATAAATAATGAAAGACAAGGTAGGGAGGGAGGGAGGCGAGGGAAGGAAGGAGGTTCTACGCGTCGTTCTCTGTCTGTCTCTTTCTCTGTCCTCTGTGTGAGTGCGAGTGACTCAGTGTGGGAAAATGTTATGTGCGTTGTGTAATGGTATATAAAGTGTGTGCAGCACGAGTATCTGCAAGTATAAAGGTCGCTCACAGCTGAAGACGGAAAGGAGAAATTCTGATTTATTCTACAAAAAATGATAACTTATTGATGGGTTTTTAAGGTGGCACTAACCTTTAAATTAGAACATTCATTTTGTTTTAATTACACTAACAGGTTAATTAGAGGACAGTTTACCTCTGCCATTCCATATTCCTTCAGCATTGCGTTCATTTTCTGTAAAAGTATATTTTCTTTCTTCGCACTTCCTCACAGGACAGTGTGTGGATTCTTCCTCTCCTCTGTGCCAAAAAGTATGGCAGTGGAGTGAGGGAGCATTCTCAGTCAAAATCCCTAACGGGATTATCACAGAGACTTTGCATTTCTGTGGAGGACACAAAGAGGGTAAGCACATCTGATTGGCCCACTAACCCCTGGCACACAGTGGCATGACCGGCATCACAGTGACCTGCACTCATCTTAGTATTTATATGAGTGACAGCTTAGGTTTGTGGGAAGGATCTTCATAGTGTCTGAGGCACAGACACAGAGAGAGATCTGTGTTTAGTGTTACTGTGAAGGAACCATTCACATCTTTGCTCTGTCAACAGGACAGGTGAAGATTCACTGCAGTCCTCTGGCTGTAATGCCATCATGACTTAGTATAGACATAATAATTTGTTACTTTAACTTATCAAATGAGTCAATATCCAGAAATGTTGCACTGTTTGCTATAGTAGTTCATATAGTGACTCAACCATCAGCAAACGTAGCATATTTCACAGGCATGTGCTGTATGTGCAGTTGAGTTCAAATCAAGTTCACTGCTGTAAAAGCATTACTGAAAACTAGTGCAAATTTTGTTTCTAAAATTATGTTTCTCAAACAGGATTACATCATTTCTCACTGCTACAGGTCGCCAAGAGGTTTGTTAGAATTTACTGTAAAAATGTAAGAATCCACATTGTTCCAGCTCTCTTTCATTATGCTCTAGAGAGCAGCACTGACATCTCCACTGGCATGGGGAAAGCAGAATTAAGTAATGAAGTAGATGAGTAAAGAATATTGTATCTATTACTCCACATAGTGTGAGAGGTACTTAGCATATGGGTTTTTAGCTCATTGTTTTGCTCCTTCCAGCCAAATATAGACTGTTGTTACTGAATCTACCCAGCACAGAATTATGGAGTCAATATTTTAAGCGGTGACTAACACAGAAAGTTAAACATCTGACATCATTTCCAAAGACCCAGATATTTTTCAATGAAGGTTGTGGAGATCAAACCAGAGCTACAAGGAGACTGAATATTGGATTGACATTTTTCTCCAATGGGATGGTAATACCCAAAAAGCATTTTTTTGCTCAGACAAACTGATGGTGTATCCAGTGTACTTTTCTGCCTTGCAGTGTTTTTATGCCTCTTTGCCGGCAACAGCCAGAACCAGAGGCATATTGTTTTCGGGTTGTCTATCCGTCAGTCCGATTCTCGTGAACGTGATATCTCAGTAACGCTTTGACGGAACTTCTTCAAATTTGGCACAAGTATTCACTTGGACTCAAGGATGAACTGATTACATTTTGGTGGTCAAAGATCAAGGATCAAGGTCACAGTGGCCTCACAAAACATGGTTCTGGCCTCTTGAATGTGATATCTCAAGACCACCTTCAGGAAATTTGTTTGGATTTGGCACAATAATTCACTTGGACACAAAGAAGAACTGATTAGATCTTGATGGTCACAGGTCAAAGTTTAAGGTCTCACCTGAAACTTTAAGATCTCACGTTCTTTTGAATGCAGTATATCAGGAACGCCCAGAGGAAATTTTGTTACTTCTGGCACACTGTCACCTCACAGAACAAGTTTTTCACGATAACTCACAAATATGACACCATTTGATTCAAATGTCTATATGGATAAAATGAAGTGATAACATTTTATATCAAAATGGTCAAAGGTCAACTTCACTGTGACATCATAATATTCTGCAAAAATACTTCCTTTTATTATTCAGTGCTGTAGCTCAGGCAGGGGAGATTGTGACCATATTTCCTGCAACTTGGTTGGTTGGTGGAAGCATACAACCATGAGGCGGTAATTCTAGTTTCTTAGTGTTTTGACATCCAAAAGCACAACACCTAATTTCATGCTTACACACACACATTTTTCTTGTTCTTTTCAAGTATTAATTCTAGTTTATTACAACTTGGATCTTATTGTTATAATTTTGGCAATTTATCCCACCAACAATTCAACAATCAGCTTATCATCAATTCATTGCTGTGATGTGTGGATGTGGCAAAATGGCAAAAAAAAAAGAGTAAGAAAGGACAGCAAGCAGGAAGGAGTAGCAAAATGATCATACAGGATTTCAACAATTCCCTTTTCTGGGAAGAGAACAACAGTCAATGTTAAAGTGATTAATCAAACTGTATGTCCAACCTAACCTTAACTTTGAATGCTTACTGTAGTTGTTCATGCACAGAGCTTTATGGTGCAACAACATGTTATTTCTGACACTAAGTAAAACGTAATCTGACTAAACAATCAGATGTTCACCACCTGTTTGATTGTGTTTTTACCCCATCAGACAGAGATCTCAGACATTGTTATTGGTTGTGATAAACCAGAATGACTCTTTAAGACCAGTCAACGTATATAACCTAGACATTTTTCCTTGAAGACATCTGGTCCTTTGGTCAGTGCTCAAAGGTGCTTGTTTACCTTGCAGTGCTCATGGCTGAACGGTCGTCTCTCGAAAAACTGTATCTACTATCTACAAAAACTCACATCCCCAGCAGGATCTGGTGAATTTTTGAATCAGTTAAGTTTCAGACAGTATGACTTTTAAAGCTGTCTTGATTTCTGTCTTTATTGGCCCCCTGTTATGATCTACCCGCCCCAGGACTTTCTTCCTGTGTCCAGATCCACCTGCTGACCTGTTTTCCATTTCCAATCACTGGAAGTTCCCCGCCTATCTACACACCTGTTCATCATTTCCCTCATCTGTTGCCTGGTGTTTATACCAGCCCTGTTTCCCCAGTCAGGTGCCACATTGTTTACTAATGTCTCTGTGTGTTTCCCTTTATGTTGCTAATGCTCTGGACTCCCGTTCCTGCAACCTGTATATAGTTACCTGCTGTCTGTGCCTGACGGTCTATCCGTCTGTCTGTCTGTCTGTAAGCCTGGTAAATTACAGATTGACACAACTCTCATATCTGCACATTAGGTATTCACCTCTGAAGCTGGCTAACTAACAAATTGTATCCATTTGATTTCATTCTTATACAAACAGTGATGTAAAAACGTCAGTCCCCTCTTTATGTGGACTTAAGTGTTGTAACTATTTCTTGATGACCAGCATCCTGGTGCAGTGACTTTACAGAGTCATGTCGTCACCGTGAGGTTGCCAGGCAGCGGAGACACTGCATAGAAGAACTGGGCGGAGGGATGTTGTTTATCAAGGAATAGTTACAGTATATATATACAATTTATTGCCTTTGCATCTCTGTTTTAGTAAAAATGGAACAAAAGAGATACAAGCCTGGCTATTTTCCCACCCTTGCTAAATTATGCTAAGCTTATTGCTGTAGCCTCTTACTGAACACACCTGGCATCAACCTTCTCATTTAACATTTAGAAGGAAAGAACAAAAGCCAATTTTCCTCAAAATGTCGAACCGTCAATTTGTGGGACTGCTGTTTAAAAAAATTTTGGAGGCTTGAACCTGGAGACTCATGAGGACTGAGGACTTATCATATATTCCCACCACCCCGCTAACATGCTAACACGCTCCTGCTGCCTCTGTTTCTGCCTCTCCCTGACTGCAACAGGAAACTGAACATTACCACTGGGACCTGAGGACTTTAAATCCCAGTTCCAGAGCACAGAGTGGGAGGTGGTGGTGAGGGGGATTAGAGAGAGCTGTCTCTGATGTTATTTAATCTCACCAGCCAGGGAGTGAGCAAGCCAGCGCACCCCCTGATGCACGTTATCAACCTCTGATGACCAGTGAGGGGGGATTGGGCGCCTCAGATGCCTCATTGCTGCCAACACCGCTGCTGCAGAGCACTTCACGTCGCCTTCTTGGCTGGCCCTAACCAGTCAGCGGCTCAATTTGGGTGATGGCAAGCGTGCTCAGTCAGGGGAGAAGTCGGTCCCGGATGATTTCCTCCTTCTCTGCTCGTTCTCCTCAGGAGTGACACCCCTCCCCACCTCAGCTACAGCCCAAACGTGCCTCTGTCCTCCCTGTCCCTCCCTGTCCTCCTTCCCATAACCGACCCCCTTCCCCTCCCTACCCCTGAAACCCAAAGACCCAGCGATCGCTCAGATACTGAAGCTATCTCAGGAGCCTGTCTCGCTTCACACCCTCCCTCCCTACCCCCAACTCTCGCCATCCTCACTTCTCTTGCTTCCCCACGTCCCTCCCCACCCTGTGCATTCCAGCATGACAAACCACATGGGATTTCACTAGTCCTTTAAAGTCTGCTGCCTCTGGGAACCACTCTTCTCCATGCAACATTTTAGTATTCTAGGGAATACGTGACTGGGGAGGCAACCAATGCCGTTATATTTCTGCCATCTCCTCCTGGTTGTTATTTCTGTAGATGCTTTTGCAGGAGGCGAAAAAACAGGAAAATGTTGATCATAACTGATCACTTTTTCTTCTCTTTTGTTATGCAATTGGTGGATTTATTTTTCTCTGCATCTTTGGTGATTCGTGCACATCAAACATTTTCTGTCAAGATGTCTTTTAATGAAGTCATTTTTTTTTTATTTTAACACATAAAAGCATCACAACAACAATATACAAATTCTTAGTAATCTTTAAAACCAAAACACATTTACACATGCAACAATAGGGTTTAAGACAATGAGCAACTTATTGAATAATTTTAGTTTTTGGAATGTGTTAACGTTACTTTGTAGGAGAAAGGAAACTGTCGTTTGCTCTGCAGGAGAAAAGTCCAGGGTATCTCTTAGCTCCAGGAAAACATCTGATATGTCAAATATGTTATAGTATTGTGTAATTAATTCTAAATTTGAAATGTTTTCAAAATAACCTACAATTCCTTTATTGGCATTACTCCCTACCGTTTAGACAGTTAACAACCTTTAGTGATCCAAACTGAAAGAGAGAAAAAAAAAATGGTTTGATGACTCAAATAGATTTGTCAAAAACATGTACTTGGACCATCTTTGAAAATATGACCTCCAGACAGTGGTCTGACTCATAAACGTCTGGTGCTGTCACAATCAAATGACTCCCAATTAGATTTTAAAGAAGTGCGACTCACCACACAAGACAATGTGCCCTGTTCTGCAGTGAGTCCACTCAAACACGTCACAAGAAAACAAGTCAACAAGGCCGTCACAGAAGCACTGCTGCCATCCTTCACACTGTCGCTCTCAACGAGACGCGTCCCGCTGCCAGCGACGGTCTTAACATTAGCGTGGCATTTCAAAATATGGTTTTCAGATGAAATAATAGACAAAGCTAGAGGGTGTTTTTGTTTGATAAAATAACAGAAGAGTCAACAGAAATGAAAAGGTTGAAGAATAATCAACAGAATAGATTATTGCTCCAGAGAAATGTGTGTTGTGTTTTGTTATATCGTCAATCCTTGTGGCCTCTTCTGTTTGACGGATTCAGGATGATTGTATGATTGTCTGTTTGAGTCCTTTACATAGGATTGGCTGTAAACCTACAGCCACAACACTGAAAACACATTCATAGACACCAAAAATATACATTATGATACTGTCAAAAGGTACAATAATTACACAGAAAAGGAAATTACAGAGTTAAAACAACACCATTATGTTTTCATTTATCTTTTTGTCTGTCCACTTCTTCTTCTCTCATCCTCTCCAAATGTGTCGAGCACGTTGGGTTCTGTGAACATATCAAGTGCTCCTGGCAGAGAGTCAAGAGTCCCACCTGCCCTCTTGCTGCTGGATGGGGCGGCCGTGGCTCGCCTTTTTAAAAGAACCATCGAAAAGCTTCGCCGTTGTTGACTGGCGTCCTCTGTGGGAGACAAAATGTGAAGGACACAGTTTTATCTGTAGGTTTTGATGTCATGTCATTATCATGTCATGTACTTCCTATAGTAAATTCAATATTAATATTTATGAATATATATATATATATATATATATATATATATCTTTTTATTTTCATTTTTTTTCCCCCATACATATAATATCAGAATTTACATACACATTTAGTAGCCAGTAATCAGTAATATTACTGTGGTGGATAACAGTTTGAAATAGCATGGACATTAAGTAAAGCAAAAACCCAGAAGGGCACTTAAAACGGCTATAAAGCACAACCACCAAACCAAGTATTTCATCAAAGAGCCAGCCAAGGTGATTACATCCACGTCCCACCCACACCCAAATAATCATTACGCTGGATGAAATATTCAATACAAATTCCCAAGAAGCAACAATGAGGCATTTAATTACTGCAGCTCTAGCTGCAGTGAGGGGGAACAGTGCATCATTTCAATTTGAGCCCGCGCCAGAAGCTGCCCCTCCTCTTTCTCCCCAAAACCTCTACGCCAGAGTGACAGCCTCTCCTTTCCCAAACTCATTTGGAAGTCAGAGACATAAAATACTGAAGTCTTCCACCAATCCCCATGACCAATTAGCATGTTTGATTTTTTTTTTTTTTTTTTTGCTGTTGACAGAGGGGGAAATGGCACATAATCACAACTAAAATCACTTTAGTCTGAGTGGAGGGCAATTTGACATTTTAATACCAAGTGTCATCTGTGGCTCCTTAAAGGCATACTGATGAGTACTTTAGCACCAGAGAGGCTCCGACATTCAGGCCGCATGCATATAGTATTTACAGTGTAGGCCAACAATAGGGCTGGGCAACTCTTTGTGGGATCACATGACGCAATCATATCATGCAATCATATCATGTTGGAGTTTTACAAAGTCCCATTGGCTAAAGAATGATTGTAATTAAGTTTGACATGTGAAAAAAGTTTTGTCTGACATCATGCATAAGAGCAGAGGTGAAACAATTTTCTTATTAGTGTATTATATCAACAGTAAATCCACTGGCAACAATTTTGACAGCATTAATAATTTTTTCTGTGAAATATTTCAACATTTTGTTGGTTCCAGCTTCTCAGATGTGACAACTTCCTGCTTTTCGTTCTCTGATATGAGAGTAAACAGGATGTTTTTGGGTTTAACTGTTTGGACAAAACAAGCTTTGGGTTCTGTGAACTTGGCATTTTCCACTATTTTCCAACATTTTATAGAGAAACCAGTCCATAGTCCATAATCAAAATAACGTGGATAAAAGTGGAGAACTGCTGAAACGAGCATCGGTCTGATTATTTTACATGTAATCATGCACACATTTGCCAATTCATAATTGTGATATGTCGATATTATAAAATATTCTTATCAATATACAGTATATGTATCACACATGCTGTACAAAGTGTGTGCACAGCAAGCATCGCAGCTGTGACACTTTTATGCAGCCAGATTTAGCATATTGCTAATTTTTACACTTACAGTGACATTACAGTCGCTTCATTTACATTTGAGTTGGAACTTTTTGAAAATGTAAACAGTTGTATTACAGCAACTTAGACTTCATCAGTAAACAGACTGAAGGAGAAATATTTACAAAGTGAATATATGATCAAAAGTCTGTGGAGAACATTTTGATCTAAGTGTGAATCTGGCCAGTGACATCATCAGAAACAGCAGCCAATGATGGGAGCGCTCCATAAGGCATCACTGGTGCCATAATGACAAATTTTGTTTAGTTTATGGAGCTCAGTGAACTGACTGACACTGCTTTACTCAAACTGGTAGGTAGATTAACCAAACCAAAAAACCCCAATGACAGTTACTTAGACGAAACACCTGGTAAGGCTATCAGCTAACTGTGTTTATGAAACAATAGGTACTGAGCCTAAACTAAGTCTGTAACAGTTGCTCATTGTCAGGCAGTAGCTCAGCATCACACTAGTTTTGGATGCATACATTCCTTCTTAAGTGCGTAGCAACCATTTACCTTTTTTTTTTCTTCACACCACATTAAGCAATTACTATTATCCTTCCAAGTGAATAATGGATGGACCCAGAACAGCAGGATACCATCACCACCACTTTAAAATCATGGATGAAATGAAACACCATCGTATTTTTGGAAGGGTCAAGATGCTCCTGCAGATCTGATGTTTTCTTTTTGGCCTAATTACAATGAGCCGATGCCCGCCCCCTTGTTATGTCTCTGTGGCACCATTTATTGTGCTTTATCATTTTCTTTGGAAGCAATTAGGCTTTTTATGAATGTATTTTCATGTCATTTCTGCTTTTTATTTGATACAAGAGAAAAACAGGATGAAAAGGAAAGGAAGCTTGAGTGGCATGAAACGAATGTGCCAAGACAATTTGAACCACACTGTTGCTATATTGTGACGTTTCTCATCGCCTGAACCAGACAAAATTTGTCTTACTAACATAGTCCAAAGGGTTTGTCCCTTCAGCTATTGTTTTCCTCCAAGTTCCTCATAAACATATGAGCTATACATGGATGATGTCGCCTTCTTTGGCAAAGCGAACACTTCTCACCACTGAAAGCTTGAATGAAAAAAATATGTCTGCGTTTACCCTTCAAATGATTTCATATCAAACTGATCAACTTGGCACTGATTGCGGTTTAACAATAAATAACAAACAATAATGATAGTTCATATTTTTGGTTTGTTTGAAACAAATGCAGATGGAAGACAAATGATCAATGACCCACTGGCCACCAATTGAAAAAAAAAATCTCCAGCTCCAGCATATTATTGGAAAATGGTGTATGATAAAATCAAATATTAGCCACATACATGCTCCATATACTGTTCCTTTCACAGGGAATCCATCTGAAATATACACATTACAATATTGATAGTCGTGTAAGTTCCTCTAAGTTCTCTCCAATAAAATAAAATAGTAAGGGCTAGCAGACTTTTGTGGCAACAAAATATTGAGCTAAAGACAAGAGTTCTGCAGGACTAAAAGACTAATGTGTCTGAGGCAAACCCATTCCTTAAAAAGAAGAACATTGATCTTCAAGAACTTCCTGCAGAAAATATCAACATGTCTGTCAGAGGACTGTGACAAGTCTTCCTATTAAGGCACAGAGATACGGTGCATCCACAAGGGCACTTTAAGCCTTTACGCTCTGCTCTCTTGGTCTAGAACGTGATGCTCTAAGAGGCAAAGAGGAGAGAAAGGGGAGATGAAAATGTTTATCTTGATCCATATTCTCACATTGATCAGTCCCTGGTGGAAGTGTGGCTCGCCAGAGACAATAATGACCCTGATCTGGGCACTCGGCATGTCTCTGTTTTGTTAAATTCCTGCGTTATCGATCCACTGGGGCTCTTGAGTGCTGCTTGGATTCACTCCCAGGCCTCCTCGCCTCGGCACACTGCAGTGACCAGGCACAAAGAAGGCTCAATTAGCAAAGCTCCGCGTTGTCTGCTCCCCCACCTGCATGTGCCTTCAAAATCACTCCATCAACCGCCAGGGAGAGTGAGGGAAAAAAGACACAAGAATACAGGAGCGACGTAGACAGAGGGAGAGACGGAGAGGGATGAAGGGGGAGGAAAGAGAGGAAGGTGGGGAGAAGGTAAGGGTTGATAGTGTTACACCGGGGGACACGGGAGCAACACCAAGGTTTCACCTCAAATCAAGACGCCGTGGCAGCAGCTCAGCCTCGTGTCAACACCGCTGCCTCTGCAGCAGAGCATACAAAACAACCTGGCTACAACGACACACCGAGGGAAAGACAATTTCCCGCTCTGGCAATGAATGCACACGACTGAGTATTGAACTGACTGAAGGAGGAGAAAGAGATTTCTCCAGACCTCAAATTAACCCCACCACACTGCCACAGTAGGCAATGTATTCTAAGTGTCTGCCGGTGGCTTTCGGTGATAACAACACAGTAAAACTGACATGTGGTGGAATAATTCTCTGCTGATTCTGGCAGTGTGAGGTCTCTGGGCAGCCATGACACCCTGTGATCCTAACTGAACCTGGCAGGTGCAGTTAATGGTGAAACCACGTCGACGGCTGATTGAGATGAAGTGGTGGAAAGGCGGCACTGGCTAGAACGGGACGTTGAATCATAATCAAACCAGCCGGACTAAAGCTGAGTCTGAAAAGGCGGCTTTTACCTCTGCAGGGGCACACACACACACACACACACACACACACACACACACATATACACACACACACAATCACAGTCTTAAAGATCCAGGTTGAGGCCAATCCTTCCTGTCTTTTCCACACAAATAATAAAAACCCATGAACGGTCCTCAACCTCCCCAGCCCACCCCAACCCTGCCATGCCTGCCCCTCCTCTCCCCTGCAGCCTTGGCGTCACACTGAGCTGGGGCCAGAGATAAACCACTCAAGACGATGAGGATGATAATGGCAGACGCCGCAGCGCCTCAAAATTCAATCAGCGCCGGGACGTCAATGCGGATGAGTGTAAAAGTGAAATATGCTCGCCGGCGTGTGTTAAAAGACGCCACACAGGGCTCGCAGAAACAACAACAGGCGATGAAGAGAACGATGAGGGAAAAAAGCAAGAGAGGGAGGGAGCAGGGAAAAAAAAAAAACAAGAAGGGGAGAGAAAAAATGAAAATAATGTGGTCTCTACTACTCTGCTTCCCGGCACAATCCCACTGGCATTCTGAGCAGACCTACTTTAACCACAGACTGTGAATAAATTACCCTTTTGAACTCGGGGTGATTGCAAATGTGCCCCGGTTTCTCTTGAGACATGTCTGGCACTAACCCTCAGCTCTATGCTCCCAGCCAGCCTTGTCACAGAGGGCCCCCCCACCCTTTCCACCCTCCTACTAACACACACTCAAGGCACACACACACAGGCGCGCACAACATCATAAAACTTTTAATTCACCATAATTACGGGTGGATTTCTTTTTTTTTTTTCCAGCCAACTACTTCTCCCCCTCCCTCTCTTTTTCTGTCTAGGAATCCTCAAGAATCTCCTCTGACTCTGAGATGAAAAAAAAAAAAAAAAAAAGTGTTAAGAGATGAGAAAGTATCCTGGAAAAAAAAAACGTGTAGTGGCGGAAAAATCAGAGTGGAGATGGAACAGATAGAAAGAAGCTGAGGCAGATATGGGGAAGACAGGAAGGCAGAGGGAAGGAAGGGAGGAATCTCAGGGAGAAACGTTGGCACTGGGCAGCCTGTGGGAGTGTGATGCTGATGTGTTTCCGAATGCTCATTATAACACATGGCCCATAAATTACCCTGACAATACCCATTATTTATTAACTTACAGGCCGGGAACCAGGCCACTTTTCATAACTGCAATCCCTTGGATGCAGCTCTGACAGGCTGCAAACAAAATATATACAAATAAATACCACTGTCACCACCTCTCTCTTGACACACACACACACCAACTCCAGCTGACACTGCTTTAGTTGCCTGGACGCTGGCTGTTTTTTTTTGTTTTTTTTAAACATAATTACAAACACTTTTCTCACAGCATCACGACTGCAGGTGAAATATCAAATCAGTCAAATTGTTTTCTTTTTGCCACAAACACCTTGCACCTTGCAAGCCCCCAAAGTCTGTGATCATTTCAATATAAAATGACAACATGCGGGGAAATGACTGATTATTTTCTTAGGCAAACTGGTGGTGACTGAGACAAAACTAGGGAGAGATGAGAAGAAAGAAGAGTAAGGAAAGAGCATATTTCACCAGAGTCAAAGAAAGAGGACTTTGAGAGCCAGCCAAACATTCAGGGCCGATCTCCGGGTTTAAGAAAGGGGGGGGGGG
>NW_019525404.1:199694-210174 GCF_002814215.2 Seriola lalandi dorsalis | reverse complement strand
GGGGGGGGTTCAGCGATGCAGTCAGCCTTAACTGATGTGTTATATATTGCCTGCCACTTTATTCTGCAGGAATATTGGGGTGTTGCCAAGCTCAAACCTGGAAGGTATAGCAATCCATCACCTGCACTGTTACCAGCGTTGGTGGGTGGGGGTTGAAATCTCATCTTGAAGCTTGTAGCCAATATTCTAGCCACCCAGTGCCGTTTATAAAAGGTACCTCTCCAAGGCCGCTATCACGGACAGACCACTCATCTAGTCATCCACACACCACTGCCCCCAAGTCCTGCATCACAAACACCGTAACGCAAACAGATTCTGCTCTGCGCACAAGCTTAAACCCTGAATATTACCCTCATATACAAATGATAATCATCAAAAACATCAATTATATTTACGTAAATACTTAAGTCGGCTGTAATGGAATATTTGCTGTGTATGGTACAGTGGTATCAAATTAAATTAGATTAAATCTAAATCATTATAGGGCAATTGCCAGGGGTGATTGTATTATTCCATTGAAGTATGGAAATGGAACCGCACTACACTGTAATCAGCCATTTTTTAAAATTCAACTTGTGGTCAGCTTGTATCACTATGTGATATTTTCATAAAATGTGGTTACATTCACATGTTTTTTTTCGTTCGGCTTGAAATCATTACAATTGAAGATTTCGGGTCAACTGTTTACATTGGATGTGATTTAATACGGTGTTTACATGCACCAAAGCATTTAATCGGAACAGCTATGCGCGAAAGTGATGAATACATTTGTCAATGGCTATCTTGTCTCTTTGGCACATATGTGATCCGCTCCCTGAAGACAAAAATCTTATACATATAATTTATATACAAATACATATATATGTAGGCTACTGTATATACACACTTAGTTTGTATTAAAAACAAACTTGGCAGAGGACCAGTTCAGCTTGGAAGCCACCATTTTTGGGATGATGTGGAGAAATTGGAGACGTTAGTATGTCAGTGTCTGCAGAGTGAGAGGAGTTTAAATTCCTGTGGTGTGTAAGAACACAGGTGTCACATATCCATTCTCATTTTTAACAGTTGCTATAAAAGCTGGATTCAAGAGCTGTCCTTTTACAGTTAAGCTGAACTACAAGTAAAAATAGTGTATCATCCAATTTATAATGATTTAAAATAAAAATCAAGGTGTATGATTTATAAGTATTTATTTTTTAAATTATTTCTAATTTTTACATCAGCATTTTACTCCCTAATGAATCAATGTGAAATCAAAACCTTTACAAAACTTTACAGAACTTTCTGTCAACCCTTGCAAACATTTACCACAGATTTTTCTGCTTACTTTGGGCCCAGATCATCAGCTTATTTGATTTTCCATGGAGGACTCTAAAGTCTGAGATATTAACAAATTAAGTGGAATGCCATAAACTATCCACCAATTTATCCTCAAAGTAGCATATGTATTCAGATAACCTCCCCACTTGGGTGTGCTCACAGTACTAATGTACACGCAGAAAGAATCCAAGTACACCAATGTCGTGATAGCATTTCAATAATGAAATACAGCTACAATCTTTTAATTCAAGGTCCAGCCTTGCACCAGGCATCCATTCGAGCAAATCAAGCTAAGTGTATTGCGGATGTTTGTGAGTAATGAGGAATTTGGGAGTTTTTTGCTGACTAGGCACATATGGACTAGGGGTGTTGGGGGAATGTACGATGGTGTGCTCAAGAGCTGTGCCTGGGAGAGGCGGGGTGGTCACAGGGGGGAGATTAGGCTGAGGGGCAGCGAAGGAAAACCAAATCCATCTCCATCTCAGAAACATCCTAAAGCAGATTACTTACTTCAGTGGGAGAGGAGGAGAGGGAGGGAAGAGAGCGAGCGAAGAGCACAGGAGCATGAGATGGATGAGGGAGCAGAGGAAGAGAGGGAGAGCAATTAGCATAGATGCAATTCTGGCACAGTCCTCTGACTTGATATTTGACCTTCTGCAAGAGTCTTGCCAAATATTGCCCGAGAAGCGCAGACGGACCATATGGCAAAGTGCTGCTGGAGGCTGAGTGCGGTGTGACTCCAAGCCTCCGTATGCTAATGGGGGAATGTAATTACAGTGCAGTATTCCTGTAGGACGTATATTTTACTGGCCCTCCATAGGAGTGGATTTGCAGCGAGACGGGCCAAGCCTCAGTGGCTTCGGAAAATACACTTTTTATCAAACAGTCAGAGAGCCATTGAGTGGATAGTGAAATGGAACAGGCCCAGTTTAACTGGGGCAGCACAGCAATATGTCGCTTTATGAGGCAGTTGGTACACGTCAGTAGCAACTGAGACAGCTACAGTCAAATGCTTGAAAAATGTAAATCCACACAGAAACAAGTATGAATGAAAATGCTGAACCGCAATCTGCTGCTCTCCTCTGGACACGCCCCAATTAGTGATGTCACAGCAGATGTTTTCCATCAGCTGCCAAAGGCAAAACACCTGCCGAGCCTGTGACATCACTAACTGGGGCATGGCCTGAGGAGCGAGATACTTGAAGGTTTCAAACCACAGAGAGCAGCGCAGCATCAGATTTCTGCCTGTTGTGACTCACTGTGAATTTACCCTTTTAATCTCGGGATATTAACCAGCTTTGCCTAAAGAAAGAAAACAGTCCAAAGACTATTTGAAGTATAATTAACAAGTGAGAATGTAGATTTAAAATAATGTAAAATCTGAACTGTAAATATCTAAAATACATTTTGCATTATATGCACAGAGAGATAGGTATCCTGTGCAAGGGACTGATGATTTTGATATATTTTTTGTTTGTTTGTTTGTTTTTTGATTTTCTTAATTCCATCTTTTCTTTACTGTATTCCTGCGGTAGCTCAGACAGCGAACACGACGAGGGTGTAGGTGAAGGACTGAGCAAGGCGTTACAGAGCAGGGAGAGGGAAGGGTGGGAGCAATTTGCTTTCGAGTCTCATGCTAGCGCTAGCTTGATTTCCAGAACTTGCATTTGTAGCTTTTAGCATTTTTGAGGACATTTGAAAGCGTTTAATGTTCAGTATTTGTCAGCAGTTATAACTTCTCCTATGAAGCCGTATTTTATATCATTAAAACTTAGTTTTACTATATTGGCATTGGTTATTTCTTTATACAGCAGCCTACACACAAGGGGTTACAGTTGTTCACAAATGCATTCACTGTAGTTTTGCATCATAGTGTTTTAAACCATTTATTAATTGCTTATGTATTGCTATAGCTGAATATTTCAACACTGTATCCTAAAAGTTGAATTTATATGCAGCTAATTTGCACTACTAACTATGCTTTTGTAGGTTGCATAGTAAAAAAACATTAACATTCATACATGACATCCAGTGTTAAAGCAAAATGATCATACTTAACACAAAATGCTGGCTGTCAAACGCTGTTTTCAGTATCCACTCGTCAATCAATCCTATAACACTTTCAGTATTTAACCAACACCACAATCTTCCCTAATCTTAACCAAGTAGCCTGAATCTAAAAGTGCAGGTTTCTTGTCTTGTTGAAATTATGGGATTTGCACACGCAACCATCCATCCTGACCTCCTTCCTACGACTTTTTTGCAGTACAAAGACGTCACACTTGCTTGATTGGAAAAAAAAAAAACAATAGCTGTTAAAAATAACCCAGGCAGCAGTTGTGTTTCTTCCCAAAATGTATATGGCAAAGCAAATTAATATCATTTAAAGTGGTTGAATATTTACAAGCATCATCACTAGAAATTGCTCATATGAATAACTAATGCTTATACTATGAGAGTTTTTCTCCAGTAATTCATTCAGCATTTGTCATTAGAAAAAGGATCCATGGCAGAAACACGATCTTAGAGATGTGTATTTCCATACTGATGGTATGCTTTAATATTAACACTAATTCAATAACTATTTTGAATTCTCTCACCCTATAACACAGAATATAATCTCACACAGTCCTCCCACACAGTGTGAGATATCTAGGTTAAAAAGGGAGTGACTTTTTGCTGCTGAAACAGTGC
The DNA here is from genome assembly GCF_002814215.2 of Seriola lalandi dorsalis. Classification (NCBI taxonomy): domain Eukaryota; kingdom Metazoa; phylum Chordata; class Actinopteri; order Carangiformes; family Carangidae; genus Seriola; species Seriola lalandi. The sequence continues at coordinate 206,160 of NW_019525404.1, read as the reverse complement.
TCAGACACCGTGCCTCTTCCATTTCTCATGCATGGAAAATCCCTGCCCACACAGACGGAGGCTGAGCTGACCCTCGTAGGAAGAAACTGAGGCAGCAGCCTTGGGTCAGAGGCTGCCGTCTGTAGCCAGGATCACCTACATGCTACTAAGTACAACAGCGCCAGCCTCCATTTCAATTAACTTCACCTAACAACCCTTGTCCAAGTAAAGCAATTTTACACAGGGCTAACTCTCCTCTGGGAGCAAACCCTATACAGGGAGACAGCAGAGAAGCTTTCAGATGCTGCTGAGATTTCGGGAAAACAAAACAAAGAGATGCAGCGGCACAGGTCAGTTGAGCTCTGAGATGGGAAATCAGAGCCGTGTGAGCGGGGAGAACGGCAGGCGTTGTAGGGTGGGAGGCGCAGAGGTGGGGGGGGGGGGAACAGGACACGCGTTTGACTGTGTAGATACCTGAGGGATCTGGTATGGAAATCCCCAATTTCTCAGCCAAGTTGCAGCCCTTTGAACAGCGGAAGACGTCAGCAAGCACGGTGAGAAGCCATGTGGGTGTAACGAAGCGAGGGCTAAGCGAGGCAACATGCTGCCAGTTCTCTGAAATGTTAAATTGAAATGCAAAGTAGGAGCAGGCCTTCTTGTTTTGAGCAGATTTCTCAGCATCTGTGTGGGAGCCCTTAAACTCAGAGGGTCTATACACAGAGCTCTGCATATTTACTGTAAATAAACACAATATTTAGGTTAGGATTAGAAAATACACACAGCTGAAGTTGAATCTTTAATTGCACTCAGGTAACTGAAATTTGAGTCAAATTAATCTGTGCATCAAGTTCAGTGAGTAACAAGACAATAGATAATGCAACATGAGAAAGGTTACTGTTATTTCAAGGTGTGTACTTAACTCCCAACAAGTCATTAAAGACTCAAAGAACTGGATACTAATGTAGTGGTGGCCATTCTCTGTATCAACAATACAACTGCAAGGTGGGAGGAGCTGGATGCTCCTGGTTGTGAAAGTAAAATTACCATTCATTTTTTTTCATAGACAGTGTTGGGTGACTTACAGTCCAAGCACTTCCATGGCGCTTCGGATGAGCATAAAGCTGATGAAACATCAACACTTGAATCATCAGTACAAAAGATGAACAGCTGTGATAGAAAATATCTAGTTCTTAAAAGTTGAAAACACAAACCTGTGTGCACAAAACCACTCCCAAGGTGTGTATTTGTAAGAAAAACGATCACAGAGCTTAAACTTTTGTCATGTGCACTGTTAACATTGAGTGGAAGCTAAAGATTACACTGTTGCGAAAAGTGATTTTACAACCTGTTAGTTAATTAATTACTTAATTAATTAATTAAGTGTGTGATTCAACAAAGTTTTTTAACTATGCTACAGCACTGATTTGTTTCTCCATTGCAGCCTTTGGATAAAAGCACTTGCCAAATGAGTAAATGTAGATGTAAATGTTGGTATGGCAATCCTCCATGCCAAATTGGTTGAGGTTGTGCGAAACAAAAAAACGACTTTATTTAGTTGACTTATCTTTTTTATTATTATTATGATATTCAGTTTTCAGTTGCAGGTTGGTTAGGTTTAGACACCAAAACTACTTGGTTGGATCATGGTTTGGGTTAAAATAGACCAATCCCACAACATTAACCAAGTATTAGGATGCTTTTCTGCCAGGACTTCTCCCATGTGACTCATTGAAATGGTCCAGGAGAGCCTAAAATCCAGGTGTAAACAGCCACATTGGCTGTCCAAACCAGGTCCAAGTAGCATTGTTGTCTGCAGACACCTGTGTTCTTTTTTCTGCCATGCTATATACCCCTTAGTGTAAATAGCTATATTGGCTATCCACCCTGGGTGCAAATAGCATTGTTGGCTACCCATGGCTGGGTACAAATAGCATCTGCCCAAAATAAACAAGATTTCTCAGAAACAAAGAAATTAATGATTAAACTAGAGTATGGTTCATTTATCCAGATGATTCTTGTGTTTCTGTCAAGTAACACTGATGATATCAATAAAAAAAACGATTTGAAATAAAAACTAGTAGAGTAGAGAAAATCCCTTCGCCCAGTTTATAACTCAATTTGTTTCAAGACAAATCTAGTATCTACATCATTTACATTTGTTTTCGTCTCAGTTTGTCTCCCAATGTGAGTTGAATCAACTTGCTTGAAATGCAGGTCGACACAACGTGTAGTTGCGATTTGGGAAATGTGCATGTTGGCTCCTCTGCCACCCACAGTAACCCATTACACTGTGTATCTTCACAGAAGCATATAATTCCAGTTTATGGAGTCACAAGCCAAAAAGGTTGGAAATCACTGTGCTAATACATATACTGTTGGAAAATCCAATGCCGTGTAGGAGGTCTTAAATTGGTTTTATTTAATTAGATACACATACAATAACACTGTAAGGTCAGCTCTCTAGACATTAGGGAGAACCCACCCGAAGAAAGAGAAACAAGGATTAAAGTCATCTGGTTAGACTAATATTGCACCTAAAGCAACCTAAAATGAGGAATTACATAAGTAGGCTTTAGTTAAACTGGAAAGTAAAACTTAACAAAGATGGAAACAAGAGAGATGTCGTTAGGAGAAAGCCAGTGGGCAATGTAATATGCTAAAGGCAGCATTTAAGACAGAGCTAATCCAAGCAGACTCCCCCCTGCTTAGTCATTGCAGCTTCACACTGATCAGACGGGAAACCGTTCACAGTTTGTCAAAACACAGCGTGCACTCTGAGCAGATTGAAATCATTTCTCTATACGACAGAACGCCACAGACAGATCTTTCGAGGAGCAACAACAAACTGTGAAAAGCTCAATGGTTTATCAGTCATGGAGGACAAAGGGGCTCTCTGCTCTGGAATGAAAATATCCACCTGATGTCATCAACTGGTGCATCATAAATCCTATCCTTTACCTGGGGGCCACAGAGTGACTTCACGCCAATGTGACATTCTCTAACCCCAGGGTTTCTATCAGAAAAAAACCTTGAGATATCTTTCTGGGCATGGTGTCAGATGCTTGCCATGAAATATTCATAATCTGAGAGCGGAGCCACAATAGAGGAGGTGGCAACATGCGAGGATTTGACTTGCAGAAACTGAGACGCTTAAACCACGATGACCGATTCCTCCCATCCCCCATTGTCACTCACAAACTCACTTTCACATCAGTTTTCTCGGACAAATGTCACAAAGCCTTCTGTCATTACTGCCTTTTCACCTACGGATATAAACTCATCAGAGCATCCACAGAACTGCAATTCTATGGCCCTGTATTTTACATTTCATCATTTTCATTTCATTTTCCAAACTACAATGACGTTAACATAGATTGGACAGAATTTTTTTCTTTAGCAGCTCAGTATTATAAACGGTGTCAAGTACGGTGTCAAGTCTTGTAGGCCTATATGAGTAGGCCTACAGTATATTGTGAGTATATCATTTATGTTCTTCCACGCATAAACAAAAGCAGAGCCATATTACTAAAGTACCATGGAGTAATACGAGACAAAAAGACGAGTCATTTTTGTTTTCTGATGCTCTTTAAATCCATTATATTTGTAAATGCAATCCTTTATTTTAAGTTATGATTTGTTGTGTGGCACACAAAAAATCGTATTTTCCATCTATATGTCAAAACTGACCCTTACACCTGAAAATATCTCTAATTTGTATGATCAAATAAATTACTGTTTAGGCCTATGGTGCAAGAAAATACCAAACTCACATTATTATTTTCACGAGATCCTGTTTACTTATTGTAAGCATTTGCATTGACAGGGAAGATTTTCCATTAGGCTTCCTGTTCATACCTGCATTATCATGCATGATATTATCAGACCAACAGTTCTACTGTGATGGATTGCATGTTTCAAACAAACTTCAAGTCTCTGCAAACAAAAAGAAGTTTCTTGAGAGGCAAGAAAACAATCCAAAAACTTATGTTTTAGAAAACTTTTAGCAGTGATGGGAAACATATAAACATCGTATATAATGGGTTAAATTGCTGAAAGAGAAGTTTCCATGTCTGGAAACAGTGAGGTGTGCCCACAGGCCAGGCTGTATTTCCCAGATCAGTTATCAGGTCAGAATTTATAAGTGAAATCAAAAATAAGATTAAAGATCAAGATTAAATAGAAATATCTTAAAGCTAGAATGCCTGACTTTTACATCTAAATATCCGTTACACTCAGGCCTTTGAAAAATGAGTTCAAACAAAGCTGATTAAATGTATCAGTGGCAGGAATGTTATAAATGTGGCGACATTCCTGACGCATTGGTAGTGAAGCGTTTTAGGTCATCAGCAATGATTGGTGTGCCAGAGCTGAAGAGGGGAACAAACCGTTTGGCACTTTCCAGGGCAACTAGTGTTATGTAGCGTTAGTGAGCTAGCTACCTTACTGCTCTTGGAAAAGTTGGTATTTGTAGATGTAGTTTACCTAAAAAATGGATTGTTGTCTTGGAATCATGGAAATATGTCAGAGGCACACATCTATGATATATTTTGATGCATAGTTGCTCTCTCTTACTCTCTCATTTCTTAGTAAAGCCTATTTTCATTTTGCCAAGTTGGTTGGTGTGTTTACAATAATTTCTATGGGCTACATAAGAGTCTATATAGTCTATATATAAGACCTAACTGACTGAAAATGAAGTTTTACTTAAAATCAGCTCCTTTCTGGACCCTTACATTTGCTGCTAGACAGCAAATCCTTACATTCAGGGCTGGGTAATGTCTCCATCTTAAGAAACAAGTCCTTGTCCAGTCAACCAGAGCCATGGTGGTAGGTGAGTATGATGAGCAGTGAGGACAGTTTTGAGGTTTGACTTGAGGAAAAATGTTAGAAATCAATAGCAGAAGTGTAATTTAGTGGTCTGTCAAAGAGAGGAAGAGTAAGAGAGACAGAAAGTAAAACAAAGGTGTACACTGAAATACAAATCATCATTTAGAGCACATCATCAACACCTTGGGTTCAATGCAATCTGGTCTGATGCTACCTAACTTTAGTTTAACTGATTATTGTAATAACTTTAGTATTAGACCTGCATAGGGAAATTATAACCGTATATAATTAATAAGTGGCGACTTATTGCCCTCTTAGCAATCAATTCCATTCCGCATGCATAGCATGCATGATTGTAGAATGTGGGTTAATGCATTAACTTCTCATAAGTCTATCAAATTCTCAACAAGACTCTCTGTCCTGTTGAATGTCCAGTGTAAACACAGCAGCAACTATGAACTAAATGTTGTCGATTCTGTTTAACAAAGAAAATTTCTATTAAAAGGTTATGTGACTTAAAGACCTTGTATTTGCGGATGCTACCAAGCACTGTATTAAGCAATTACCAAAAACGTGGTGGGGATGGTTAAACAATGTCTTATTCCGTAGTCTACATCCAACTGGACCAGATATGGTTGGATACACTGACCAATACTTGATCACATCGGCCTTTACAGCCTCAACTGTTTGAATAGCTAGCTTTAATTTGATTATTTTTCAACATCCCTTAGCCTGGATTTCTCAAGTCAAAATACCATAGTGGCACTATGACTTAAAGCAATTTTTTGCAGTCTGGCATCACAAGTGTAACCATTGTAATTAATGAATAATGAGCATAAAATTACAGAGGTTTCTCAGCTGGTATCGAGAAATAATTATACTATTGTGGGGTGTTCTCCTTTTCTTTACAGGCAGCCAATCTCTACTCTCAGTCCATGAATGAGAGGGACTTACAAATGTCATCCCAAAATAAGAAAGGCATGATCATGTGACTGTTATATTCTCTATATGAGAGAAAATCTTACTTGGCTTGAATGGAAATGAGCAATCATTACGATCATTCATCATTTTCCTGCAGTTTACGTTGAAGCATACTGTTTGTAAGGACAGTGTATTAACATAGCTAATGCCTAATATGTGAATGATACAGCCACAAAGGAAGCAGCTGTATGCCTGTTGGAGGAATTTGGTAATAGTTGACTGAAAATGGGGAATACCACGTTCAAGAGCAACTTTTCTAATCTGGCTATTCATTCAGTTCATTGACTCATTTGCCACTGGCCTTGTTTCGTAAAAAGGACTAGTAGAGTTTAATTGTTACAGTAAAGCCAAAATATGAAATACATGCAGAAATCAAAATAAGTCAAGAACCTGTCATTTTTCCAGAGAAAAAAACCCAGAAAAACACCTGGTTGTGATTCTCTGTGCTCATTACAGTCCCCGGATGCATTTACCGAAGACTTTTCTCTCACACTTTTTCATACAGGCTCTCATGACGAGATACCTTTTAACTTCTCAGCCGGAGTCAGCATTAATAATTTATTCTCATCTGTTTAAAATTTAAAGTGCCACACATTAACGTCCTCCCGCACCTGCTCTTTCACGCTGTCCACCCTCCAACGGGCTGCTTTTCTACCCCTCTGGCCCACCACCCGCCACC
>NW_019525404.1:118348-199674 GCF_002814215.2 Seriola lalandi dorsalis | reverse complement strand
CCCACCTCCCAACCCCCCTTTCCTTCTCTGTCTCCTCGCGCTATAATAAAGACAATGACAATGAGCTCTTTTTCACCACTGAACCAGGGATGTTAAATCAAACAGGGGCAGAGGAGGCGACAGACCACATAATGTAAGGGCATCGTCCGGACGCCTCCGATTACGCTTTGGCCTTAATTGGTGGCAGTGGCAAAAATGATGAATTCTTTAACAGTGCCGTGCGGTTGTGCCTTCCCGAGCACAGCAAAGGCCTGAGGAGGACAGCTACTCTGTGCAAATGGAAGCTGACAGAAAATCCACACGGCACGACCAATCTAGGGGAAAAAGGGCATGACAATGAATAAGGGGGCCCATGCTCTTAAGTAGCTGACGGTAGCTTGCAGGGAAGATGTGTATAATTAAGCGGTCTGCATCGTGGTTCAGATGGCAAAATCCTATTGTCTTGACAGGAGCTTAAGGTTGCCCTTTAGGTTGAGATGCGCAGCGGCGTACAGCCTCATTTTTCTTTTTTTTTTCACACTCCCCCAGACCTCTGCGACCAAATTAATCTGCAGTTTTAAAGCTTGAATAAATCCAGTAAGTTAGAGATCTGCAGATCTAAAGGCCGTCTGTCCCTCAGGCTTTTCCTTCTCTGCTTTTTTTTTTTTTTTTTTTTCTTTACCCCCTCTCCTTTGCCCACGGAGATTGGCTGGGAGCACTCAGTGTTATCTCCAGGGAGGCAAAGGTTGGGGGGATGGGGTGAAGGCCACAGATTTGTCCTTATCTATTCTGAGCACACCTAAAACAAATTAGACCTGGCTGCTGTTGCTTATTTGGCTCCTGCACTCTCATTAAGAGGCTGAATTCAAGCTATTTTCCTCAAGGTCCTGCTTCCTACCATTTTGGGCCTTGTCTTTTATCACAATAGCAAAAGGTTTCTAGGCAGCCATGCCACCTTTTCATCTCACCCATTTCATGTACTCATATCAACACTGCACAAAGAACAGGGACAGGGAGAGAGAGGCAGAGAAAGAACACCACCTTACTCTAGGTTTTTCCTGCTCATGACATGATGCTGGCCTTTGACATTTGTTAATTGAAAGGAGGAATCTGTTCAATTGGATCTTGTTTTGCCCTATTCCTGCTTTTTCTACACTGCGTTATACAACTAATCAATTAGGAGCCTCTCTGGATGTTGCTATTTCAAGGATTTTACTTGGTCTTTGTGGCGTTATGAACGCAAAAACACAAGTGCTGTTTAGGTTAAACTGTTCCAGTCAATATTGTCAACAACCCAGTGAACTGGCACTTGAATGTTTCCATCCATTCCAAGTGTATTGTGGATGATGATGATGTTTTGGACATCTGTCTGTAGGCATTAGACTCCTGATATAAAGACATGTGTTGAGAGGCATTCACAAGCAAAGCCGTGAAAAAAAAAAATAGTCTTTTGTTGTGAATATTTTCAAAATCTGGATCTTTCACTGAGACTGTAGCATGGCTGTCAAGTCTTTCTGTAAGAGGGTACTCAACTGGTCATGTTTTGGTTAGCTTGACCTAATTAGTCGTGACTTCCAACAAATACTGTGCCGACTTTTATAAATCTATGAAGCCTATATTACTAACCAATGAACTCTTCTTTATTCTATTTTTAATTCATATTGTTTCATGTCAGATTATTAGCATTCACAGTAAAGCTCTACGTGCAACAGTGCCAGTGTTCAGAGTCTCATTTCTCAATCTTATTTACAATCTAATAGAGTTAAAATGCCCCCAAAAAAATTGTCTTTAACAAAAACATTCAATAACTGAATACAATTCAAAATAGAACCTGCATAAATTAAATAAACTTGTGTTATAAACAGTGTAGGTTACATGCTACACAGCAGAGTGTTACCATTGAGCCAGTTGTTGGATGGTGAACACTAAGTACCTTAAAATAGTGGTTCCCAACCTGCGGGCCGGGGCTCCCGACAAGGGAGAAAATCTTAACGGTCATAAGATGATAAGAAAGTAAAAGCAGTATTTCTGTTATAAAAAGTTATGTTTGGTCTTTCATGTTATAAATAACAATTTGTTATGGAAGGATAACTTTTACATTTACCAAATTTAACACAACTCTAAAGCCGTTTTCCTGCCGTTGAGGCAAACAGGTGAGGTAAACAGTGGTGGAGACACAGCTTGCCCTCATATGAGCATTATTTCATTTGGAAGTTAATGAAGGACCTTTGAGCCATCGGAGCTCAGGCTATGCAAAGGTAACTGCTCAGGAAATGTTAGGTTAGATGAGATTCCTCTGCCAGACTAATCCATCCTGGAGCCTGAGAGCAGCACAGAGACAGAGACAGAAAACGAGCAGAATCTGCTGCAGAACAGCACAGCAGTGACACAGGGCAATTCTCTAGGGCCTTGCATTAGCGCGCTAAATTAAAGGGGGTATTAGATTAAATTGGCTCTCCAATTTCAGGGGTGTGAGTAAAATTCTGATTTGCATTTTCCACCGCTGCTTAAGATATAATTAGTTCAGGGTGATTCCCATGTGGAAAACAGTGACAGCCAAATCTAACTGGCTGCCAGTAGCTTATCGTCTCTTCTAAGGCAAAAGGTACACTCAGCTCATGTTGGGTGTGTGTGTGTGTGTGTGTGTGTGTGTGTGTGTGTGTCTGTGTGTTTTTTTCTTTTTTGAGAATAATATATAGTATGTAGTATGTGGATGTGAGTTCGACTGCGTTTGTGCATATGTTTGTGTGCGTGAGAGAGAAAAAATGAGAGACATAGTCTGCGTATGCGTAACAGCTCGCATCTGGATTTGCATGAACAGTACACGCTGTAAATTCTCCTTCTAGACTCACTTTAGCACCTGCTTCCTCATACGTGTCAGCGACCATTAGCACCGTCAACAAGGTGAAAAAATGCACTCCCTGTTAATGTATGTATAAAAGTTAGACTAAGCAATGGCACAGCCTCACACCTCTAAGATGCCTTTAAACCCCAAACCCATTTCCGGAGCAGAAGGTGCACCTGTAATTACAGATGCAGAGTCAAAAATAACAATTACTGCCAGAGAAGTCCATAATATGAATTACTGAACTCAGTGAAGGAGCTTTTAAAAGCAAGTGTGGATTTGTTTTGGGGGTTTTCACACCCTTGGTAATTCTAACCGTCTTTGCAAATGGATGTTTTCCAAAAGTGAGTCTACCCATGCATTAAGAATGTGAGGCCAGCTTCCTGGACACCTGTTTGAGACACCTGTTAGTACATGATATATGGAGTCAACATTAAATGAGCTTCCGATTAACACCTCAGGAGTGTCCAACCCATCCCCAATAACCCATCAGTGACCTCTTTATTCAACCTGTTAAATCCAGGTTTGCCCGAAAGAATCAGATGGTTCCAACGCTCAATTTAAGCTACAGTACAAGATAGTAGATGAAATATTCAAACCTGTGATGCCGTGGTTTTTATGGCTGCATCAAATGGAAATAATCTAGATACAGTATCCTCATTTTACGCTAAAAAGTCTTCTTCTTATCAAGTCATTTTTGTCTGTAATTTGAGTCCAATTGTAAAAGTGTAATTTTCTTAAAGCAACTGAAATATCGGAAACATCTCTACTACATAACTCTTCTACTAAAAAAAATACAAATCATGATGTGTGAGGTAGCTCCTAAAATCAAGTGGCACTTTTCTTGATTCTAGAGCAACGACTTGCCTTGTTCTTCCTTGTTTGAAGACGCAGACAATCATTTCTGTAAATTTCTTGAAATCAGTTGATTTTAAAGTGGAAAGCCGTTGAAATAATTGCACTGCACAGCCAGATTTTTCTCACTTGTTTTTAAGAAAACTTTTATCTTTAAGAACTTTTCAAGATGTACAAGCAGTATTAACCCAAAAAATGTATCCTGTCTCAAACTTTTGGAAACTTTCAAAATAAAGCTGTGCAGGTTTGAACAGTGGTTGTTTGCACAACTTGTGTTTAAAATGACTGACATGCAGTTTGGGGTTAAAGAAGTAGAAAAAGCAGCTGTAATTAAGTCTCTCAGTTTCTGTTTTAGTTGCAAAGTGGTGAAGCTTTTGATGTTTGAGACTCCTGTCAAAATCATTAGAAGTTACTAAAATTTTAATCAGGGATATTAGACGTAGGTGGCATGCTGTCCAATCAGGACTGGATGAGCACAAAACCTGCATGTAGCGCTAGGTTGGAGAGTACATGAGACATAAATGATGAGAATTATATGAATAATATATTATGTCACTTTGAGCTTGTCACCACTACTTGGTCAAGAACAAGCTTCAACATTTGTATTCTGGGACAGTCTCAATCTACTCTGAATGTTTCCTGATCACTGCTAAGGAGCAGGCACAGTCAGAGGTGATATTTACATCATAAAACAACAGAAAAACACACCTAAATGAAGGCACAGTGGTTTCGATTCGATTGATTCAAACAAAAATCAGACTGAAATTCAAAGTGAACAAAGAAATCCATACATGGTGTTTTTCCATAAGCAGATTAGCTAATATTTTACAATTAACCTCTTTTTCCTCTCTGTGTAATCACTTAATTAATGAGCAAATCATCTGGCCCTCAGGTTGCATTTGTTGGTGACTCATCCATACAGGCTCATGTTAAGTCAGTGAGCAAGTTCAAACTCTCAGGGTAAAGAGAACCAGATTTGCAACTTAACATTTATATTCTGCCTTTGCCCTTGAAAACTAAATATCATCCAGTAACTAAATCAATTAAAATGAACCTTTAAAAACAACACTGCCCTCGGATTGTGTCCTAATGAAGCCTCTTGCTACTTGTCAATTAAGCCTTTGCTTAATATGTTTTGCTCTTCTCTAAGTGATGCTGATTTTTTTCTGCCTCTGCACCCTTCTTGATGTGCACCGTGTCCTACATTGATCTGTAATTGGCCATAATGACACAAATATAATATAGAATGATTTCATCTCAGCCCCCACTGTATATGCACAATCAATTCATACAGGATCAGTGGGAGAGGATCAGTCTGGGTGCTTCACTCCCCTCCCCACACAAAACTTGGGGGATGTTTTGAGAAACGCCATCAGCAGCCCTGCCATCACTCTCACCATCTCTTGGTGGTCGGAGGCTGAGGCTTTGTGGGATATTGATTCTCCCCATCCAGAGACGGTTTCCATAATTGGTTAAAATGACCGGGTGCAGAGAGGGATGGCTCTCTGCTGAAAACCATTTCCCAGCCCTGCTTGGAGCTGAGCCAAGCTCGGGGTTGTTCGGATGCGTTCCAGCCCCAGCCTGACTGGCAGCAATTAAGGGTGTCTGAGCCAAGCTCAGCTTGCGCTCCGCACAAACACCCCTAATTACTGCCAATTAGGCTAGGCGGGTAGGCAGATTTGAGAAGCCGGGGGGATGTTCAGGCATGGGTGGGCATGGAAACAATTTTCAAGGGCTTAGAACGTGACTGGATGAAAAGGTTAATGCTTTGGAGTGCAAGGGGATAATAACAAAAGAAGGGGAAGCAGAGCCCGGGTTCTCACCTCCAGCGATGAGCCTGGCTTCTTCTTCAGCTCCTCGCATTTCCTAAATTTGCAGATCTGGTGGCCCGTTTTGCGGTTCCGACAACTGCTGCAGACACCACAGTTGATTAGCCGCCTGCAGGGTGCACAGACCCCACACCTTTTCCTTTTCTTCTTCGCTGGGTTTCCACTGGATGCCGAGGAATTATTCTGTGGGCAGTCTGCCAGATTGGCAATTTGAAACGCACTGTCTGTAACGGCTGCTGAGGCTGCGGGGGAGTGAAGGGCTGTCATGACGATGACCCCGGGAGGTAATGAGATGCCCCCTAAAGCCGGAATAGCGGAAAAAGTTCCAACGCGTTCTGGGAGATTCATTATCTCTGCTTCAGCAGCGCCGCATTTCAGCTTGTTCATGCATTCTCCTGCTAAAGGTCTGCAGTGTTCAGGGGATAAGGTAGAGAGGAAATTATTATTTGCCATTTGCAGCGTCTCTGGCGGCACGCCAGGCTTCCCCGGCCTCTGGGAGTCATTTCTATGCATGCTGGTCCTATTAGGGTTTATTGCCGCTGATTTCCTTCCCCAGAGCATGGCGTTATCGCAGTTCCAAGGGGACATGCCAATTCTAGCACTGGGAAAAATGGGCGTTGTGATGCGGGCAATCTTAGCAGTCTGTGGAAATGCCCCATTGGTTTTATAAAAGTTTGCAAAAGACCTGTACCTTTCCATTTCTGCGTTATAATCCAAAAGCTGGCTTAATCCACCATCCTGAAGATTATCCTTTTGTAAGAGAGACACGTCTGCGTTCTGTCCACTTTCAATGCAAAGCGCATTGTTTATGTTAGACATGGCTGAGGAATGGTTGTCAATGTTCAGAAGAAGAAAGTGAAGTTATGGCGGCCTTTGTCGAACTGAAGCTGGTTACCAACAGTGTGTTACCATCCTGGTTTATCTTCTCCAGTGCTAAAAGCAAAGAAAACAAAAAAAACAAAAAACAAAAAAGAAACAACAGTTACACACAAAAGAGGCGACTGTTTTCATTCTAATCAGATTTCATTTCCCTACTTCAACTTTTCTCTGAAGATAAGAGCTGAACATTTGAAGAATCTTCTGGCACATTGTTTACGCGCTCACATTTTATAGTGGAACCATCACAAATAGTCAGAGCTGATCTTCATCTGGTGACAATAACGTGATAGCTGTGACAGACCAACATGTCATTATTATAATGGGGGAAAGAATTAGCATGCTTAAAAGAAAGAAAAGCAACGCCAGACTTTCAACATTGTTTAGACGTCTTGTCAAGTTATTCTTACATATTTTTGAAGAAAGTCCAATCAGCTACTTCACAGAATGAATAAAAGCATTTGAATACACAAAGGTACATTTCATCAAAATGTAAAAAAAGAAAAATTGAATATTCAATCCAAAATATCACTTTTTTAAAAAAGTTTGAGGAGAGCCTCACCAGAATTCAGATTATGACAGCAGCAGCTACAAACACAAAGACTTTTACCTTAGGCCTGCAATATAAGCTCTTAAAAATAATCTTCTTTGGGTGCCAGGAGGAACATAGTTAAATATTTTAGATTTCTTTTTTTCTTCATCTTATCCAAATAGTAGAGGCGGCCCATCCATGTAAACACGACTGTGTTCAGCCTCTTAAGAGCACCTGGTATTCATTCATGGCCAGCTCTATTACATTTACTCAATGACGGCATGAGATAGCCACTGGTGAATTTACATCCAGATCATGGACCAGACCAACTACAGTGTCAGCTGCCTCCGGATGGGGTGTGTGTGTGTAGGTGTACACATGTGTGTGTGTCCCTCTCTCTCCCTCCCTCTCTCCATCAGTCTGTCTGGATTTGGTTTCCACAGATAAAAGCCCATTAGACACATCTCCCCCTACTTCCATTACCTTTTTCTGGGCTTTCTCTCTTAATTGCCAAAGCTGATCCATTGCTGGAACACTAAAGCATTTCAAATCACTTCCATGGTGCTACCGAGCAGCTGTCTAGAAAAAAATAAATTAGAAATATGCACACATGGAACTGGAGAGATCTTACAGGGTGGGTGCTTCCCTCCTATGAACATGTCCTTGCAGGTAAATATTTTCCTTGTTAACCTAAAAGTACCAAATTATTCAGGCAATTTTTCAGAAAGTCTTGAAGTCTCACTTTTTCTAACATGCACCTAAACATTCAACTATTGTCATTTGTAAATTTTTATGGTACAATTGTGAAGCCTGGAGTGTTATGCACCATCCAGTCCAGATCTGGAGGTTCAGTGTCGATGTGGCATCCAAGACAACCCGCAACCAGTAAACAAAACCTCCTTGGCTTAATGATCAGCCCTCCTCAGGGTCATTATTACTTAATCAATTCACCCCTGGAGCGAAATACGCAGCCCAAAGGCAATCAAGTCACGGACATTGATTTTCAGCCTGTAAACAAAGTTTAGAGAGACAGAAATGTTCAATACTTGGGAGCTGGAGAGAGACACAGGGAAGAGGAGGGAGAGGGGGACGAGGAAAGAGAGCGAGACACAGAGAGAGAGAGAGAGAGGGAGAGAGAGAGGGGGGGAGAGAAAGGTGGAGAGTGCGAGAGGGAGATTGAAGAAAGAAAAGTGAGGAAAAAAGCCACGTCCGATGACGAACCTTTGTGCCGCCGCTGCACCACGATGCCATTAATTAGACTCAGTCTGGTCCGTGGTAGACATTCAGATCAAAGGTCATGCATAGATAATCCGAAGAGGGGAGCGCGGTGCGTTAGTGCAAATAAAACCCCATAAAAATTAATCTGACATTGCCTGGATCACTTGGCAGCCGCACGGACACAAATCGGGACAGGGAAAAAAGGGGGGTACAACGCATGCAACTGGACGGCAAAACAGGGACGGACACACACACACACACACACACACACTGACACACACACACACACACACACACACACACACACACTTAGATAGAGAGGGAAAGAGAGCGAGAGAGAGAGAGCGAGAGAGAGAGCATCACCTACCAGGTTCCTGTTGAGAAGAGCTCCCAAGATGCTACCAGCCTGCGACCGTGTAACGGCACATTACTGCGAAGCGATACGTGTGCGGGGGGAAAAAAATAATGCAAAGACGCGAGAAGACGCACAGACACAGGCTGCCGGAGGAGAGCAAGGCGAGCGTGTGTGTGTGTGTGTATGTGTGTGTGTGTGTGTGTGTGTGTGCGCGTGTGTGTTTGTGTGAGTGTGTGTGTGTGTGTGTGTTTGTGTGTGTGTATGTGTGTGTGTATGTGTGTGTGTGTGTGTGTATGTGTGTGTGTGTGTGTGTGTGAGTGTGTGCGCGCGCGTGTGTGTGTTCAGGGCGCTCAAAACAAAAGGATCATTTTTATCGACTTTCGTGTCACGTTAGCAAAAGGTTGGAAAGTGCATAAAAAAAGCCAAAAGGTGCCGTTCAAAAAAAAAGAGGCAGGGGGGGTTAAAATCGCAGAGGGGGTGAGGTGTTTCCTCTCCTCTTGATCCGGGGGCTGTATTGTGTGCGTCTGCCTGGTCTCTGCTCAGTCCGTGTCTCCTGTCGCTGTGTGTGGCTGATTGGTGCTGAGGTGAGGAAGCAGGGATGTGGACACCTACTGATCATTGGCTGGAAATTACTATAGAAACACTCGGGAGGTGGGAGGGATGGATGGCTCAGGGCGCCCTACAGGGAGGAAAATATCTACGGGAAATATCTGCGTCTTGCACCCTTATACTGCCCCTTTTCTCTCTCTCTCTCTCTCTCTCTCTCTCTCTCTCTCTCTCTCTCTCTCTCTCTCTCTCTCTCTCTCTCCTTTTCAAATAAATATATATTTTTAAATATATTTCTTTCATGACGAGGTATTTAGAGAGGAGGAGGGGGTTGTCATTCCCAGACGCGTCTTTTAATAAGGATTGGGGAAACTTGTCAAATTAATTTGAATGGAGCTGAGCTGTGATTAAGATAAAATGCCTCCGCCGGGTTGTTTCCTCTCTCTCCCCCTCTCTCTCTCTCCGTCCAGCGACAGCCATAATTACCAAGACCCCCGGGATTCATCACCATTATAAATCCCGCCTGCTGGCCACCCATGCCTGCAGCTCCCACAGGCTGACAACACAGGCACGCGTGGCACATTTATTCCACGAGCCCGTGTGTGACACTGGAGGTTCATTCATGTTGCTGCTTACAAGCTTTGAAATGAAATGAAAAGTTGCGAATCCAATCAGCGTCCCGGATTATTTCTGCCCACATCAGCATTTATTTTTTCAGCTTCAGGGTTTGGTGAGGAAAAAAAGTTCTCACTGGGCCAACACCTGTGTGACTCCATACTCAGGCTTTTTTTAGACAGAAGTTGTTAGACTGCTATGTTATTTTTATAAATTTTTACCACATAAAAGTAGCCTACATTTTAAAACCATAGGAAAATAAAAATAGTACTATATGATAAGGACATATAAGCACAGACAGTTATTTTACAGTAGGATATTCTTTATGGGACCTCTTGTTAATCAAACACTCTTTATAAAGAGTTTATAAACTGTAACACTAACTTTATTGAAGGTTAATAAATCTATTTCTTGATAGATCAAACACTAATAAGGACAAATTGTTATTATCGATTAATCTGTAGATTATTTCTATCGATTAATTTATCACCAGTCAGAAAAATGTCCTTTACAAGTTCTCAGAGCTCAAGTTCATGCCTTCAGAAAACTTGTTCTGTCTGACAAACAGTTCAGAACAATCATATTTCAATGATATTTGATGTACTTTCATAGAGGACTGAGAAAACCAGCAACTGTTCATATTTGGGGCTGGAATTGAAGCTCAATCCAGAGCATTTTTTCTTCAAAACTGATTTCATCTTTTATCAAGATTATTGCTCATTAATTTTCCGTCAGTTGACTAATCAGTAAATCTATTAATCATTTTGGCTTCGTATGAAATATCGCTTAAAGTGACATCATGTCACAGAGGAATAAACAATCCCTGCATTCCCTCTACTTTAAGACAGGCTTAAGTGTGAGTAAACAAACTGACAGCTGACACATTTACAGCCCTTCAGGTGAGCTGTGTGACATAGGCCTATAGGCTGCTAAAGGCTACACTTTGATGAGTTCATTGAGAGCTGGCAGTGGATAGGACAGAAAAGAAGCAAAGACTACTGCATTAAATGTTTCACAATTATGTGTGAGCAAATACATTAATATGTTTTTAGACTTTGTTTAGAAGTGATATTAGGTTTATTAACAAGTTATTTCGTATCCTTGTTCTTAAATACTCCTAGATCTTGTTTTTTCTATTGTGTTTTAGTTGATAGATTGCCACTACAACAAGAAACTTGTTCACACCCACAAAAGACCGGGATTGAGAAACTATGAACCCAATAACTTCCTCTTCTCCTTTCAGCACCTATCACATCATCACTCTTTCATTGTGGGCAAGGTGACGTATACCAACAACTCTGGAAAGACTTTAGTGGTGCGATTGGTTGATTTGTGCTTGCAGTGGTTAGGTTTAGCATCATCAGTTTGTCGACTCACCCTACACTCCACTGTCACCTTTCAGCATGTGGTTACTTTCATATTGGCCTCAAAGCCTTCATCTCTTCTTCCATCCTAATCTTTTTTTTCATCTTGCTCAACAAAAACAACTCTTTGACCACTAAATGTGCTGTGTTATAGCCAAGTGGCAACCTCTGGGGCTGAAAAACAAAGCTAACATGGAAGTGCCAAAAACAATTGCAGTTGCAGTTCCTCAAGTGACCACTTGAAACTGGCTCCAAAAGTGAGTCAGTCCCCATGGACTCCAATGTTAAACAGCAACTCCACAGCAGAAATAAAAGTCTTCACAGCCTGGTACAAATAACAGTTTTGGTCTTTAGAGCTAATTACTTCCTCCATGACAACTGTACGGGGGTGAATTTTTATACAACTCAACTGTTTAAATTTCATTAAGGTTTAAAATGATGCATAGTTGAGGGCATGACCTCTTTGAGTGACAGGTGAGTGAGCGTATGCTTGCCACAAACAGGCTTTCCCACTTTTGGATTAACTGGGAATTAGGTGGAGTCAAGTACTGCCAAGATGGTGACGGCAGAGCAGCCCACTTCAAAACCGCTCCTCAAAAACCTGTGGATGATGTTTTTATTTTCCACAAGCAGATACAGACATGAAACAAGAGAAAATTCAGGGAAAGCATCTCATTTAATTTATTTACAGATGGATTATTGTGGGTCCATTTAAACTGAGTGTTTATAGCAATATAGTTATCAGACATTCTGTTTATAGAATGACATAACCATGTGTTCATTAGAGTGAACTTACTAAAATATATCAAAATGTTTCCTCAGACAGATTACATCAGGTAATCAGAGTATCGGTGTACATAAACACAAACCTGGGGTGTGAATATTTGACTGCAGACTAAATTATCTGTCTAGCGTGGCCCACTGTTGACCTTTAACCCTAGCTATACCAGTTATTACACTTGCCTCTTGCTCCTCCCCTCCCTATGGACTCTTATTTTGGAAGGTCTGTCTTCTTAGTTTCATCCACTTGATATGAACCTGTCTTCTTTTGATCGTTTTGGTAGTGTCCTTTTGACACTACAAAAAGCCCAGTTGACACATGTTAAAAGAAAAGGAGTTTATGAATAAATTTGTCTTGACATTTTCCCAAAATAATGATGGATCAGAAATTTTGAGACAATTGATGGTTACATTTTTTTTTTTTTTTTTTTAAAGGAACCATCCTTAAAGCATATTTTTCCTCACTATACTCAGTATCAGACCGTGTACATCTGTGTGAGTGGAAGCCCCTCTGTCTGAAAATCATTTTATCTTCCGGGCGATAATAGCCCCCAGGGGAAATCCGCCTAGGTGGTCCTAACCTCTGTCTGCAGAGCCACGACAGTATGTGGGTCTAGCAGTGGGAGGCATGAACCCTCGTGGCAGGCCTTTGTTCCTGTCGGCGTGCTCCGGCGTTACTCCCCATGCATCTCCTCCTCCTCCTGTTTCCCTGGGCCTTCAACTGAACTTGGAGGAATAATTAATAAGCACGGACCCAGATTTAAATGTAGCCCGCATTTTAGTAGATGGAAATAGAATCACTGAGGAGAGACGTCATAAGACATGGGTGTTTGAGGGGTGATGGTGTGAATCCATTGATTCATATGTCTCAATTTAATCTGGGCTCTCTCTCACATCTGTCTGGTGAAAGGCAGCGAAGATACAAGGAACACCAACACATCCATCCTGGTTTTCTCTTCTTGTGGAATTATAAAAATCCTGCAAACCAAATTTGAACTAATTTGACAAAATGAAATAAAAGATTAAAATGCAAAACTCCAATGTACAAGGTAGAAATTGTGGTCTTTGGCTGGCTTTCCTTAGATCTCCACCTGTCATTTCAAGTATACTCTATACTTCCCTCTTGTTTGGATGCCCCCAGACTACCAGCAGAATGTAAAGGTTTTTGAAAGCAAACCACCGCAGAGTCACAGTTGTTTCTCAGTGGAATTATGAAAGTGGAAACCTGACCAAGAAGAGGGAGGAGCCTGACTGAGTCTCCTGGAGGTGTTTCTGATGGACTCACATAGACTGTTATGGTAAACAGCATTCCTCTGAGGCCTTTAAAGGAGAGAAAGACAAAGACAGAGAGAGAGTGAGGAGAGATTGAGAGAGAGAGAGAGAGAGAATGAGCATGAGAGAGAGAGCAAGAGAGAGAGAGAGCAAGAGAGAAAGACAGAGAGAGGGAGAAAACAACTTGGGAAAATAAACAGTATGAGATTATGGGTTTGGCAGTGATGCGCCACAGTGCAGCAGCAACCTTGACAGTATTTATTTAGAAACCTGCCTCATTTCCTCCTGCAGGCTGTAATGTATGGTGCCCTCACTTCGCGCACATTAGCCTCTTGCTATGATTTGATGTGTATCACCCGGTTTTACACTGCTTTCCTCAGATACAGCCGAGCGATCCCTCCTCCTTTTGCCATCGCCTGCTAATTGGAGTGTATAGAGCACCCTTAATTATCCAGTTAGTAGCTTTGCTGAAAGAAAGCCGACTCCTGGCACACAGTCTGGTACAGATGACGGCACCTACTCACAATCATTTCCAAACCTCATGTAACATGTGGATAGAGAGTATCTGCCTGTGGGCTGCATGAATGAAAGTTCACATAGTCATATTCTGAAGATGTATCTGCTTTTAAAACTGTCTTCAGATAGAGGAAACGACGCTTGAGATTTCAGTTATGACTATTTCTGCTTCTGTCTGTTTTTTGGGGGCTTTTTTTGCACATTGTGCACCAGCAACGCGAGTTTAACATTCCTCCTATGGATTAATCCATCGCTCTGTATGACTGGATTATGCTTTTGCAGGTTTGTTTTCTTTAAAGTTGGCATTCCCAGCAAACTACAAATAATAAATAATAATAAATAAATAATTATCAAGCCTGCATTTTGTTGGAAATTCATGTGAAACAGTGTTGAACCTTCACTTATTGTGGCAGCTGTAAGCCAATTCTCACTGTAACAAATTAGTGTCTTCAAATTCTGGCCTTTAACCCCTCTGTTAGGCCCAAAATTCTTATTCCTGTGCTTTTTGAAATAATGAGATATCTCATAAACTCATCAAGAGACCTCACACAGTGTCTAGACTCTAAACATCCTTTAACTGTTGTACCAATTTTCAACAATCTTTCAAGAAAAACACAGAGGCAGCTACCCAGTTAAAAAACAAACTGTTCAACAAAAAAAAACTTAAATTTATCAAACACTGAAAAGTGATTCAACTTTAAGTGTCTCTCTTCATGAACCAGTCTTGGGGACACTTTTGTTTTTGTGCTAATATGTGCAAACACAGTCGCCACGCTCGTCTGTCACTGTGGGTGAGCAAACAGCTTCGGCAAACACAAACATCTTGGAAGCACCCAGTTAAGTCCATAAGTCACATTTATGATGTGACTCTGTTTTAAGCGGTTCACACCACATTGTGCTTGCACTCAGACTTGTCAGATTTTCTGGAGAAAGAGTTTACATCTGGACATGACACCATTGAATCTCTGCTGCCCTGCTAACAGCAGCTGCAGCAGGAATTTTACATTTATAGAACAGCAGTTCGTTGGTGATTTTGATTATTTTACTCCACACCTGGATTGGATGACATTTACACTTGCTATTAACATGCAGTCTGTATCTGTATGTGTCATTTGGTTAATGATATGTGGTCATAGGCCTTTGTAATTATACCTGGTATTAATAAGTTATCTCAACTCTGCTTATATTGTGATCAGAACTTGATATCCAAGTTAGGTACCGCAGTTGAGATGGATTGACTTATCAACAATAATTGTGTGTTTCTTCTAGAAGAACTTGTTGAACGTCAAGCAGATTCCCTTTTCCCATATCCAGATGATATCCAGAACCAGATTACAGCTGTAAATGGGAAAAATTCTTGTGGTAAATATTCAGTTTTATTGTCTGCTTTGTATAAAGAAGACAATTAACATATTCTGGTTCTGAGCTAAATATACATTATTGCCCCAGTTCAGAGGGCAATAGTTTACTTTAGTACAAACTGTATCAGCCACTGCCAGTTAGAAGCTAACATACAACATAAACAAATAAAAGATGGTAACTGCGCTAACTGTTCTGATATGTCTGCTAGTCCTGAATTTTGGTCACAACATCTGAGTCTGGGTCTGACTGAGGCTCGACATGTGGCTGAGTCTCTCCGATGTTTCCTCCCTTATAGTCATCTTGATACTCTCTGCTCTTTCACCTGTCAACCTAGTGCAAGCAGTATGGAGGTGGGTTTGTTTCAATATTATTTGTGTGAACAGATCCACAATCTGTGCGTAAATGTGTAATCTGTAAATATAAAACACCTTCCACAAATACAAAAAATAAATGAGCAAATTCACAAAAATAGCTTTCAAATATAAAACACATTTGCAAATACACAAACAAATTCCATGAATTAAAAATTATCTGTGAATACATTCAATTAATCTACAAATAAATGAATAGCATTTGTGAATATCTTATAGTAAAGTACACTATGAAAAAGATCATAGTATAGTGAGGCAAAAAATTTTGAAAAAACGTCATAGTATAGTATGGCATAAAAATGTGAAAAAATGTCATAGTATAGCAAAGCATAATAAAAAATGTGAAAAAATGTCATAGTGAAGTATAGCATAAAAATTTGAAAAAGCGTCATAGTATAGTATGGCATAAAAATTGAAAAAACGTATTCACGAATACATTTCATTTATTTGCATATTAATTGAATGTATTCACGGACCTTTTTTTTATTTTTGAAATTTGTTTGTGTATCTGCAGATCCATTTTATATTTGCAAGATATTTTTGTGACTTCGCAAATGTATTTTTTGTATTTGTGGAAGGTGTTTTATATTTACAGATTACAAATTTATGCACAGATTGTCAATCTGTTCACAGAATATGTCAAATAATATTGAAAAAAATCCATCTTCATAAATCAGTGGTGGTGGTTGGTGAGGCACAAAGCCTGATCCAGAATTTCTCAATGAGGAAGTAAGTGTAGATTTACTTCCAGCCATCTTTTGTCACTTTTTATGTGGTTTTATTATGATTATTTGTATGCACTCACAGCACTTGGTTAAGGTTATAGGGAAAGATCATTTAATACAGAAAAAGTTCACAGCCCAAACACCTCCTCGTGAACCCACTGCTGTTAATAAATGTGTACCATCATTCATTTAAAAACAATATTTGAATGTAATCCAGCCAGCAATTAAATTTCCTACAAAACATAATTACTGTTGCAGTTTCATTGTGTATAAACTTGTGTAGGAGACAGTCGATCATACAGTGGGGAGAAGTTAGTAACAACACATTAATATTTTGGATGTAGAGCGAACAGGCAAGCAGGCAGAGAGACATGACACAGACACACAAACACACTGACACTGCCAAATCCACTTATCACAGTGATGATTTCATCAATATTAGGTGAAATGAATACACCTTTTTCTATTTTTTTTTTCACAGAACTGTCAACCAGAACTAGCCTCCATTTATCTGTGTGTTGACTCAACCTCTGAGCCACAACCTTGGCTTGGACAAAGTCCACAATGGCAGATGCTGAATCCGTCTCCTGCACAATAGCAGTGCAAAAATCAATGTAATAGAGCAAAACACTCAAACAACTATGACAGTGAATGAGCTCCGAGTTGCCCAAAGTATTTGTGACACAGTGTGGAGGAGTCAGTTTCCTTGATTGTGTTATTTTTAAAGGGTGTGCATAAACAGCTGCCTATCTGTGAGCTTTATTGTGACAGAAAGTACTTGTTAAATGTTTCCTGCCAGGTAACATAGTGCTGCAAGTATGCTCTGAGTGATGCAATGTGCAGCATTACTGAGGACAGATCTCACCAAACTTATTCAATTAATCTAAAGTATGAAACTGATCCATTTTCAGTCATAAACTGGCCAAAATTTCTTGACTTTTGGTACATAAGTGCTTGACATTTTGATATGTCAGGCCTTCTGTTTAATACATTCAAAATGTTATACAAGAATGTTAACAACTGATTAATGGGTCTCAGTTTGTGTCAGCCTCCTTAGCATATGGCAGCATAGATTATTTTTTAGTTGTCCCAAGAGAGTACTAGTCTGCTGCTTTCTTTTTCACTGAGTATGTATATCGTACTCTTCTTGCTTTTTGTTCTGTGGATGCTGACTGTGTGGCTCCCAATCAATGCAAACAGCTTCAGACTGCAGTAAAAAATATATGTAGCCATGGTCGAGACATTGTCAACTTTCATTTACATTGCACTTCATTTCTCAAAAAATGTGTGTTGCAAAGAAAAACAGGTATTGTTTATAAGAGAAGAGGTCATCTTGGTGAGTAAAGTTGGGTTACATTCAATGATGACATTACCACTGTGCTATTTTTGACTGGACCGCAACAGCAGGGTCAGCCCTATAAATGCAAATGTCGTTGACTTACTGAGTGATGAGGCTACACCATTAGTTGGCTGGCCGAGTGTTGGAGTTTTCCCATTGGTCATTGCTCTTTTGAAATGATTTGGCACAAACAAGCAGTGTTGCCTACTTAGAGCCTTTGTTGCTGGATTAATCGACTCTTCAGACCCCTTAAGTGACTTTTTTCTAAAACAAGAACTCTAGTGACTTGGACAAACATGTTAATGAAAACAGCTTTACTGGGAATTCAGCTGTATTAAAAAAAATACTGTATATATGAGCACAGAGAGCAAGAGAGAAGCAAAAGGCTGAAACTGGCTGACACTAGGCAGAATGCAAATAGCCAACAGGCCCAGCCATATACTAAGCTTTGACCTAGTCTTGTTTAAAATGTTGCTTTAGAACTGAATTAACTAATTCTTTTTGGCCACTTTACCTACTAATTGCTAACTGTGTCTGTCTGCAGGTAGTTACTATGAATTTTTAGATCTTTTTCTCTGCCTTCTACGGCAGAAAATGAGGCTATGAGACCAGTAAAGTTTCTTGTCGTACGCTGAAACTCGCTATACAGCTGCATAAACCAATGACAGCTGCAGATTCTGTGATAATTATCTTTACATTGTCTTCACATCATCATTTGATACATATTATAAAAATATGACTTACAGCCACTTCAAAGTTTTTGTATTGTCTGTCATTATGGTTTTCTTTTTTTCTTCTTTTTTTTTTATAAAGGACACAGAGTTGCTGGCGCTGCAGTTCAGCATTTTAATGGTGGTATTATTGCAAGAGCACATCAAAAAGGTAGCTAGCAAATCAATAGCAAAAGATTCCAAAATATATACAACACAATGTCAAAAATATGGTTCTTTATGTCCTTTATGTTGCCACTCTTCCACACTTATAACCCGGAAAATATGCAGGTTGACCAACTGTGTGAGGCAGACCATGGTAAAATGAGACAGTAAGATATTCGTGGTCAAGCTCAGAGTTGAAATCCAGGTCAGTCTCTGCTCTACTCGGTTTAAAAGTTCAGCGCTTAGCCCAGGTTTGGTGTCACCAGCCGTTCAAAATGTCATCACCTGTTTCTGAAGGCATTATAATGTGACAGTGCATCGGACATTTCCATGAATTGTGTTTGTAGTGAAAAGGCTCCTTTGCTAAGCGAATGGACCTGAAATAACCTGCTGAAATATTCCCTCTCATGTCACATATGTGAAAGGTGTATTCATGTGTTTCCTAGAGCCCTGGTGGATAAAAAACACAGACCAGGCGCACTTTTACACACAGTGTCAGTCATTCTGTGAAGCAGGAGAGCATACGGGGAGGCATCCATAAAACAAACATGGTAGCTGCAGTGGAAGGGCAGAAGTGGCAGGATGGGAACTGCTGCCAGACACATTACAAGGAGCTCTAATGAGGGAGCCCACACTCTCACCCCCCCTCCTCACCACCATCACCACAGAGGAACGCGAGGCGGGAATTAATTGTGAGGGCGATGATGGCGAGCGAGCTGAGGAGCAGGTCATTACTGCACGCCTCCTCCTGGAGCGCCGCGGGCAGAGCGTGGAATGCCACGCTACTTGCACAATTCCCATGATCCCACAGGAGGGAGGAACAGATAGCAGTAGGGGGAATGAAGGGGACAGAGAGAGAGAGCGAGAGAGAAATAGGAACATGTAGTGCAAGAGGAGGCACGCGGTTTTCTCTTTGTTGGAAACAACAAAAAAAATCAAATTAAATGTGTTGATTAATGGGTTTATATATTACTATAATAATAATAATTTCTTTACATCTGTCATATACACTGTGGACTTGTTCTTCTTTTTCCCTTGTCCCATGATAAGTATAAATGTCTTCTTTCACATTTTCATTTTTAATAAATAAGTCACTGCAAGCTTGATCATTACTAGATTTAATTTGCAATATGACACTGCAAGGTGGACACTGTTAAAAAAAGAAAGAAAAAAAAGTAAGAAAAAACACTGTCTAAAAATTGTTCAAAATTCCTGTGCAATAAACACCGCTGAGTTAAAAAACAAACAAACAAAAGTTTCATATCAGGGTAATAATCAGATTTTGGCTGCTTCACTCTTCTAATCTGCACACTGTGTAATAGCTGACTCTTTGTCATTTCTTTGTGGGGGTTTGTCGCCCTTATGAAACCTATGATATCAGATTGAATGCATTGGACACATTGCCCTCTAGTGGATATTTAATGTATGTAGGTAATGTATATCACAGCCATAGATTGTCTAGTATTTCTACTGTTGTTGTCCTGCAGCAGTTAAAATCAACAGCAGGAGTTAGATTAATATTAAATGATTTACAGTGTCATCTGTGGTTAGGAAGAAGACGTTGTTTGTATATTTGCACAGAAACAGAATAAAAAAACAAGCGTTACCATTATTCCCATGTGAATGTGAGTTCACAGCGACTGTGACAAATAAATATATTCATGAATTACAACGATAAGGTGAATCCTGGTAAAAGTCATCATTTATTATGGATTTCTCTAATTAAATTCACACTCATCACAGCAGAGAAGATGTAAACAAAGTGCAATGGACAAACCAATAAAGGATTTTTAAACTCTAAGACAAATGACTTATGATTTGCACCCTGCAATGCAGATTGAAGAAAATGTCCCCAATGCTTTGCACATTCACTGGAATACATCCAAGCCATGCAACTGGTGTTATTAAATGCGACAAAATTAAATTTCCACCTTAGATATGGAAAATTCATTAAGACTCAGTAATTAAATACAAAACCAGAAATACAAGCAAACACTAACTGACTTTCCCCTGCATATACCCCCCTCCCTTCCCCCATAGCGGTGGAGCTTTTTGCGTTATCTTAACTTATAACGAGAGAGCAGAGACACACCTCTTTGATGATATATTTAACGACCCCATTCAGTGCTTTTCCTTTTTCACTACTTTCATGACTAGAAACCCTAATGAGACCACTGCTGTTGCCGTGGGGATAGCCAAGCCCATTGCATTAGCACATGAAATCATTTAGGCCATGTCTCCCAGAATAAAAATATCATTATGGTGAAGCGCTCTGTAAAAGTGAGCAGAAACCCCACCGCTACAGAGTGGTTTTTTTTTGTTTGTTTTTTTTGTCAAGACGAAGTATTCCAAGACGGAAGAAAGCACACACTGAGACTGGACTTTACTAAACTGCTCTCTTGCTTGCTTTTCTGTTGCATATACAACTATTAGAAAAGCAACCACAGTTTAGAGCCTTTTGTGAAGCAGAACCAAAAATCAAAGATCTCATAGCTGTATTCAAATGTTACCATATTAAACAGAAACAGGCAGGTTTGATGGTCTCCATGAGGGTAGAAAGCTTTGTTATGCTTTTCTGATGAGTTCATCTGGTTGGATAATTATAAAAAGCTTGAGTTGTGCTTTAGAAGTGTGATTTATATAGCTTGAGACAGATGACACAGCTCTTTGTTTGCAATGTAATGTTGTATGAAAGTAGTTATGTTCTTGTCTGACACATGTTGTCTCACCACTGCAATGGTATTTTCAATGTTTCTTTAATCCATGTGGGCTGAGCACTGGTGTATGTGCATGCAGATGCATTCAGATCCTTTACCTAAAAGTACCAATAAAATAAGTAAAAGCACTGAATTCCAACTCCCACCTAAGTAAAAGAATGAAAGTATTATCAACAAAATTATTAAAATGTAAAAACTCCTGTGACTGATATATTATTATATGGTATTATTAAAATCTTGATGCATAAATACATAAAGCAGTATTTCAGTGCTATAGCTGGTGGAGTTGGAGCTAGTTTCAATTATTATTATTATTAGTATACAGTTAGGCAGTTTAGTCCAGTGGCTCCCAAACTACAAGTAAACCAGCTGTTTATGGTGCAAGAAAGAATAAAAAAGTTCTTATACACAAATTTTTGTTCCATTTTTGGACTGTTCTTTAATCTCTGCTTTTTGTGCAATATTGGATCATTTGACTTCGTAAATGAAACTGTTATTTAAAATAAACCAAGTGAACATTTTAAAGGAGAAATAATTCTTTGCTGGAACTGCGAAAGAAGCCTCAACCAAATACTGCTTTATCTGAGTCAGACTTAAAAACCAAGGACTGGAGACAGAATGATGCTTGTCTTAATTTTCATTTTCTTTTCGATTTCCACATGAAGAGAAATCCCTTTTTAACAGAGAAATTTTACACCATATTTGTTTTCATCATTAGTCCAATTCCATCCTTGTTTGGTTAATCTGTGTTCTGATTCCTTATTATGAGATTTATACCAATCTATCATATGCCACAACCTTGACCAGAAAACAATTGATTGTGTTTTTAGCTCAAATCCTCCGTTTGCTTGACCTCCATGTAAGGGAGGTCCAGCTCGCCCAGAGTGTGCTTTTATCGCAACCACATCAGAGAAGTACAAAGCATCACGGCTCTACAAACAGTCAGGACTCGATTATCTATGAGTCATCTTGAGACGTGTGCAGCAGGATTCTGACTGAAGGTGAAAGGTAAGAGCACATCACACTGATTCGAACATCCTCCCTGCTTGTTGAATCCAGCAAGATTTGTCCCCTAACACCTGACAGATCCCACACAGTACTAACAGACACAGAATTCACTTGTTTTTCATGAAAATTAGTTTATTGAAATGTTGGAGGGTCAAATAAGGGTGAAATGGGTGGACAAGATGATCAATCTGAGGCGAAATTGATATCATTGAAGGGTGAAAGCCAGAGGCATTCATGTGACGAGGTGCCCAAGGAGTGGTGCAAAGTCTCAGAGGTATTGCCCTCCTGTGGAGTAAATGATGAGAGAACAGGAGTCCATACAAGTAGGGCTTTTTGAGTAGGAGTGATGTGGAGAAAAAGGGGTTCGACAAACCTTTACATATTATAGGACAGAAAATTGGAGCTATAATATCTTTATTATTTGATTCCCCAACACAAATCTTTAAGTTTCAGAGATCATATTGTTACATAGTAACCTGCCCAGAAATCCCAACTGAGGCTCCAGATCCGCTCTCCTCAACTTCAAATATATTAAACAGTCGTACGTCTCTCTATTAAACCAAATATATCATTATCCTGTTATTTCATCTTTCTTTATATTCCCATGCAAAATGTGCTCGTTCATGTTTATTAAAGGGTAGGTTCATGATTTTTTTAAGTCTGTCTGAAAACAATACTCAAATGCTAATATGCACCTTGAAACAGTTTTTGCTTGCTGTAGTCATTTCTCCAGTTGGAATCATGTTAGGAAGAAATCTTTAATTGACCATCATGAACAAGGGAAACTGTGTTAGTGTACATAGGGGCATAGAAGTACTGTTTTAAGACAGACTTGAAAAGATTGAACTTGTCCGTTAATACCTTATGAACTCTAACAAACCGAAAAAAAGACAAAACCTTTTACCAGTTATCTTATTTTTACTTTATCTTGTATTCTGGGCTACAGGCTTTACATCTTTTCCACTTCACTATTCATCCTTTCTTTGCTAAACCACAACCCAGAAAGCCAACATTACTGATACACCAGAAATATCTGCAGCAGCACAAGACACGATAATTTATGTAAGTGCTTGTTTGTATGTTTGTGAGTGGAGGAGGAGGGTAGGAGGCATATCAGGGAGCGCTCGTGTTTGTGCGTAAATCATGTCTAACCATATGCTGGTTTCCGCCACAGCGTGCACGCAGGTGAAATTGATCGTCAACCATCTCCCCTGCTCACAACAGCATGGGTAGAGGGAGAGCAAGGTCACAGCCAAGGACTTGTCACAATCAGTGATTGGCTGCGGAGGGAGGGGAGGGGGGGGGGGTTTATGTGTCACGCCACAGCTGTTACGCTACATACTCTGAGTCACAAGCACATCTTTACTGCTGCAAAACATCACCTTAATTACCTTAACGCCACAGTCTCTCTCCTCGTCTGGATGAATTCTGTTCTGAATGCCTTAATCTGAGCCTAACCTCTACCATCGTCACATACAGTTCTGTTCTTGGAGTAAAATCATAGCTTTGCCTCTCTTATCTGTTTTTATTTCCTGTCAGGTTTAAGTGTTTTATGGTTCAGCTGTTCAGAGGAAGGGAAGTTTGTCAGGTGATAGACAACATGGCTGTGGGTGGTTGTTGCGTTGGGTGCTCGTCATGCTGAACGAAGCCCGGAGCAGGTGAAGGGATGATTTCATGTCTGTGCTATCTAGAAGGACCGTCTCAGCTGACAATGCGTAGATAAGCAAGGAGGAGGCAGCTGCTGCTGCTGCTGCTGCTGCTGCTGGGCAGCTGTGTGACTCTTTCTGAGCCACGAGCTGCAGGCGGCTCAACAGGCTGGTTGTGCATCATTCCAGCCTGACAAACAAGTTCAGCAACAATATTGAGCAAGTGAGTTGTTTACCTTGGTACCTATAGAAACCTTGTTGTCCCTGAGCTAGGTGCAAAAGTTTAATGTTTACTCGTTTCAAAAACAACACTATTCCTGTGTGAGAACAATGATATAGATGAGGGACACACACTGTATTAATAATACTAACAGATGGATGAGAAATTCAAGGAAAAACAACATTAAGTGTTGGGCCACCACAAGCCAACATAACAGCTTCACTTCTCCTTGGCATAGACTCTACAAGTCTGTAGAACTGCGCTATAGGGTTGGAAAGCATTCTTCGAAAAGATATTCCCTCATTTGGTGTGTTTATGATGGTAGTGGAATGCGCTATCCAAAATCTCCCACGTTTTTAGCTGAATTAAGTTGGAAGCATCAACATTTTGTTATGTTTCTCCATCCATTTATTCAGGTTGTATTCTTAAAGTTGTGACCCACCTTCAGTACAGCATAGACACATCAAGACCCACTGCTGCTTTTACTATGAAAACAGCAATATTTATTGGTGTATTATTTTCAATATTAAGTGTATTTGGGGTGGTAGAATATCATAAAACCTATGAACATTGCCTTAAAGGAGTTATTTGTAAGTTTTGCTATTGCCATATATCCAATGTTGGTATTAACTGCTAGCGATTTAGGCCTACCAGTCTTGCCAGGAGCCTCAGCCATCGTTGCGTTTACAAGACAAGAGGTTATGAGACATCCTCTGAGCAGCACTACATCTTCGGGGAAGACTAGACGCTACAGTGAAGAGATGGGCCAACAGGGCTGATGCTGGATAATTAGCATGCTAACTTAATAGAAGAAAAGAAGTGATAGAAATAAAAGCAAAATAAGAGTTAACATTGCCATTGCTTTCCACCGCTGGAGACAGCTATTGGTGAGTAAAGGAATGAAGTTTGATACTAAACTCACAATGTTTCTTCTAAACAGCTGCTAATGTAACATTAGCTATGTAACAATAGCAAAACTTACAAATAGCTCCTTTCACTTAGTAATACACAGTAAATTTCGCAGTGTTAAATATGCAGCGTCAAAGTGCATTGACTCTTTCGGAGTTATTACAACAACAGATTGAGTAGAATACCCCCTGGTGTTGGTGAAAATTTCCGGAGTTAAAAGACGCCGTGTTAATTTGACTCTGTAAAGCCCCGCCCACCTCTTCCTCCTTCAAACTGTTGAAGATTTCTCTGGACCCCAAAAGACTGCGGTAAGTTTCTTATTTTTTCCATATTAACCCAATTTTATGTTGGCGTTTCAGCAGAAATTGTGTTTTGGGAGAACATTGTGTTGTTGGCCCCCGTATTTTAGCGGGTTTTGTATCTTAACACCAAATTCGACAAGACGGCTAACGTGACCGAGTGAATACCTAGCTTAAAATGCGCGCGTGTGCAACTTGACCATGTCTGCAAAAGGTAATTAACTTAGCAATATGATATGGAGAGATAGTTTTGTTGTATTAAACATAACTTAAATTCTGGTGAAAATTGCCGTGAGTTGAGAAAAAATAACCCCCACATTGGCTGAATGGCTGTTCAAATCAACAGTAACGTTAACCATGAAGTGTGCGGCATCTCTACCTTTTTAAAAAAAAATTATTTATTTATTTTTACTAGTGACCAAACAAATCCACCAGCTAAGTTAATATTTCATATTATAACAGCATTTGCCTGTGTTGGTGAGGGGAGTTGGCTAAACTAGCTAACGTTTGCGTTAATAACTAGTCTAACCTTGATATTAGTCTCACGGCGATTGAAATTACTCTGCGGCCGAGGCATTAACATATTAACTTCAGTCATTATATTCTACGGTAAATGATGTGATGTAACATAAAGTTGTATTCGGTTTTGGGAAGCAGTTTGCACATGTTTGAGAAATTGACCGCATGCCTCCCCTCCAGCTTGGTCTGCTCTGTGACATACATCAGTTTAGACGGCTCGAAACGTTGTTTCAGCAAAATTAAAGTGGGATCATATTTGTTTTTTTGAGTGATTTTTCGTCTAGCCTACGGTAAAGTTGCGTTAACTTGAAGTCACATGGTAAAAAGAGATACTTGTCACATTTCTGAGACACACTGAGGCACGTTGCTGGAATCATAAACGGTGGTTACAGTGGACGCAGGTAATGTGAGTCCCAGGCCAAGCTTTAGTGATGTGATTTGATTATTTCATAAGCTGAAGTGATTAAACATAAGTGTAACTGATCCCTGCTTTTAATTTCTTCAAATAGCTGATCATTTGTCTGCTGTTTGGTGGCCTGAAACAAACAACACATTATCTTATTTCGAATTGAACATAAAAGTTGGTCTCGTTGGCTGCTCTGTTGAAAACCATGCACTTACTGTTATAATTGTGTTTTTGTTATCATAATAAGCATATAAGATTCTGACAATGAGGAATTATGTGCTGCAGGAACCATGTTGATTAAGGCCAGACTTGGTGATGTCCAAAAATTTGTTAGAGCAAGAGAGCTGGATCTAAAAGAGTTTTTGTTTGCAGGTAAGAAATTGATATTGGAATCAAGCTTTGCACTGGAAGCTTTAAGGTGCTAATAGTAACTGTAATAGTAACTTTTGAGTACAAATGTTACCATCTCTAATCACACTTAGTAAGTTTGAATGCATGCTTTCTTTGCTTAAAAAGTAATAATAATATAAGTTTTATGTCACACATTCATTTATTGATGTTTGTTCAAAAGTGATGTTCCAGATTCATTGGATATGTGTGAGTATTAGACCAACATGAATTCATAAGTCTGGTTTACACAAGCATTTGTCTTCTCCTGTAGCATTTGCAAAGTTTGGTGTGCCGGCTGTGACAGAGGGTGTAAAGGTTGTTCACAGTTTGGGGACTGAGTTGGATGACGATGTATTTGAGGATGTAGTTAAGGATCCCTCAGTTGGAGTGCTAACCATCAAATATGACACAGGTTTGTCTCAGTTACATTTGTAATTTATATTACAGTATTTAATGGACATGCTAGTTCCTTGTGGTTAATATTTTTCCTTCCATCTGCTTCTCCTATCATGGTCAGAATCTGTCTCCATGGTACCATCTCCTGAGCAGTCTGAACCACCAACCCTTGATTCGTCTGATTCTAAAGATACGGACATCCTTTCAGAGAGTCCTTCCGGTAAACGGCAGAGGCTGGACACAGAAGCCAAGCACGTAAGAATTAACACACAAACAACTCTTTGCTCTTTGTTTGAAGTTTGTGGAATCCATTCTTGCCAAGAAACCTGGTGGGGAACGCATAATAAATGAATATAAAGCAAGAAGGAAATCAGAAGGAAAATGGTGAACATACTGGCAGCTGACATGACGGAGAAGAATGGGTAATTGTAAATAGTTTTTAGTTAGCTCAATGTAGCTTTTAGATTAAATCAAAATCTTTGTTAAATCCAGTGTATACAACTGAGAAATATTTACTTTTCTAATCTTGCAGTACATCACCACATCACTTCAACTTCCAATTTTAAAACATGCAATTCATGGTACTGTAGTTCAGGTCACTGGGGACAATCTTGGTTTGCATGGTCTGTTTGGCTTTGTGGAGTCATTTGGGGCTCGATATTGCTGTCATTTCTGTCTCCTTGAGAAACACTGTTTTCAAACTGTATTCTGTGAAGATGATCCGGAAGTTGTTTTAAGAACTGTTGATGCGCATGCACAGCACTGTCAGACTGTACAAACAGATCCTAGGCTGCCTCATGTATATGGTGTGAAATGCGTTTGTCTGTTGAATTCACTTCAGTATTTCAGCACAGCCAACAGCTTCGCTGTAGATATAATGCATGATATTTTAGAGGGGGTTGGTCAGTTTGAGGGGAAACTGATTCTGAAGTACATTCAAGGCAACTTCCTAAGTGCTGAACAAGTGGCTGGTAGAATACATGCATATGACTATGGTTTCAGTCAGCAGCGAAACTGTCCACCTCTGCCAACAGATAAGTTGGTGGGTGGAAGTAATGATTTGGGGTTGAATGCCATACAGTCTTGTTGCTTGTTACGCAATATGCCTTTGCTGGTGATTTAATCGAGACAGATGATAAACACTGGCATCTCCTACTTTTGCTTCTACATATTGTTAACATTGTATTTTCAGCAGTCCTGTCAGACGACATGACCATATACCTCAAACATTTAACCATTGATCATCATCGGCTGTTCGAGCAATTATTTCCTGAAATAAATCTCTTGCCAAAGCATCACTTCATGATACATTACCCGCGTTGCATAAAGCACATTGGTCCGATTTTGCACACATGGTGCATGCGTTACGAAGCCAAACATAAATTCTTCAAGCAACAATTAAAAAGCTTTAAAAACATTACAAAGACATTAGCCAAAAAGCACCAAAGTTTTATGGCAATGTATCATGAATCTTTTAGCAAGGAAAGATTAATTTTAGATCCAAGAAAGATGGTGACACTTTTTGAGTTAAAACAGGGTGCAGCAATTGCTGCAAAATTTGGAACTGTTTTGTCAACCAGTGTGTTTTCTGCCAAATGGATTAAATATCATGGTACAGAGTACCGTCGTGACTTCATTATATGTACTGAGGTAGCATGTGAGATGCCTGTATTTTGTTAGATTGACACGATTGTTGTAAAAGATAACTGTGTTTTGCTCTGTGGAAAATTGATGGAAACCATGTTTTTTGATAACCATTATCACGCCTTTAAGGTCAAGCTCCATCCAGACAAGGTTCTAAAAGTGTTGCACATAAATGATGTTTTTTACTTCAAACCATTTGATGTTCAAATGAAGTATGGTACAACAGATACCGCCTTATATGTTGTTCCATATTGCCATTTTATGCAGACCTAAGGTCAGTGTTCTAAAGTGGTGGCGTTGTTAGGCTGACCAAAAGTTAACTGTTTTTATGCTTATTTACACTTCACTTGGAGCTCTTTAATGGCAGGGCAAGTACACTGTTACACGACCTTACTGTTACATTGTGGCTTGTGTTTTTCCAAAGGTTTTAAAGTGGTGCATGTGAACAAGTTGTTGTATTGGGATATCTGGCACGGCAGGCACACCCATTGCACAACTATTCACTTTTTCTTTTTTTTTCTTTTTTTCTTTTTTTTTTTTTTTTAAAGTGCAGCACGTGAACAGTTAAGTGCTTTTGTACAACTAAAAGTTGAAAATACAAATGTTAAATGCAGCTTGAAAAGGTGCTTTTGTACAATGAAAAGTGGTTAAATGCATTTTTGTGGTAACTTGATTTTATTCAATGGTACAAGTATTATTTAATTATTATAGATAGATGCAATTTGACACTACAAAAGTGTAAAAATGACACTACATATTTATCTGTGCAGTGTTAATGACTGTTAGGATTTGACTCTATCTGAGTTGGTTTTTCACAGCAACAGAGTAAATCATCGACACAGTAGTGTGTAAAATTAACACTTATTAGAGTTATATGAGCCTCCAGTGTTAACCTTCAATAACTCAATGCATTGTTAAAAAGCATTAGAATCAGAGTTGATTTGACACCACAGTAGAGTAAGTTATCAACACTGCTGAGAATCATATTTACTCTCTAGTCTCCAGAGTTATTTAACCTGTAGTGTTAACTTTTATTAACACTGTACAGTGTTAGCCAGTGTTAATTTTTTCTCAATTTTGAGTTAATTTTAACAATTTAAACACTATGGAAAGAGTTAATTTAACACTAATTCTGATAAGGACCAAATACACTTGGACACAGTGTTAAATTTAACTCTTTAAGTGTTGATTTAACACTGAAATTTACTGTGTACCTGTTACCATGATGTTAAACCCAGCCACTGATTGGTGGTGGAACGTAACTACATTTTCTCAGGTTACTGGTCAAATTTGAGATCCTTTATTTCCACTTTGTCACACTTCAGAGAGAAATTTTTTTTTTTTTTTTTTTTTTACTCATTGACTACATTTATTTGACAGCCATAGTTACAAGTTCGACTATACTTTTAAGAATCAGATTTTACATATGCATCATTTACATACTGTACATACCTTAATGCCATATCTATTTCAACGTCTGGATGAATTCTGCCTTAATCTGAGCCTAACCGCCACCATTGTCTGATCCAGTTCTGTTTTGGGAGTAAAATCATATATCTTTGCATCCCTCATCTCTTCTTTTTTTTATCTCCTGTCAGGTTTAAGTGTTTTATGGTTCAGCAGCTCAGAGGAAGGGAGGTTTGTCTGGTGATAGACAGCATATGGCTGGGGGTGGTTGTTGTGCTGTGTGCTCATCATGCTGAACGAAACATGGGTCAGGTGAAGGGATGATGGGCTTATTTCTGTGGCCCCCCCCCCCCGAAGTCTAGGATTGCCACTGCACACTATCTATAGCGAACTTTCAAGTAACCCTTATTTAAAACCTACAACTGCTATCTTACTATTCACTTGACAAACAGAGACTCAAGCGGGAGTGAAAGGGGACTGTGATGTGTTCTGGCTGCTACAGCAGAGTGTTTGCTGCAGGGACAGTTGGCAGGCAGGTGGGGGCAAAACCAGAAGCCACCTGTAGGAGGGTGGTGAATCAGGATGTTGTTCAGACTATGGGGACCATTCAAAACTGCTGTGGTGCACTGTGACATTAGCAGTCACAAATGTCAAGTGCCAGCTGTCTGCACATGGAGTGGCTGCATCTCATTTTCATTCCTTTAAAACAGACACTAATCCCAACTCTGCAAAACAATCCCTTGGTTTTCCCCTCACTTTGACTGCTTTAACTTTTATATTTAGTTATATTACTTTTATGAAGACCTAGAATGCAAAAATAAAATAATAATTTAAAACATTCACCTTTCTGAAACAAAGCAGGGTCAAAGGGGCACAAACATTTAGGTAGACTCAGTGAAGAGAATGGTTTTCTGTGGGAATTCCAAAACCGTAATATGGTTTCACAATTTTTTCAATATGAGTGTGCCGGGAAACTAACTGAACTGCTCAAACTAAAATACTCATTCTCTTAGAAAGGAGGATCAGATGCATTGTAGGTCATCATGCTTCACCAGCAGGGGTCATCATCTGCTCCATGCCAAACGGAAGAGCGGTGTACTTAACACACAGTGGGGCTTCAGTATTTTAAGAGCACACAATCTGTCAACTAGACACTAATCCTGGCCAGACTGGGTCCTGTCCATTAAAGTGTGTGACAGTTTTCCCAAATCTGCCACTGATTTGCAATAGGTAGAGGTAATTTCTGCTGCACTTGCTGATGATGAACACGGCAGTGACAAATTATTGATGTATATAACATTTTCATGCCTTATGAAGTGATACCTTGAGTTTTATTTTCCCTCTTGTGATTTAAAAAGCTTTAATCTGGACCAAACAGAAACTGGCTCACAACAGTGGCCCAAACGAGGGAAGGGCCAGGTGATGATTCCCCTCGGGAATCAAGGGTTGAAAAAGTGGGTGAGAAGCTTACATCACACAGCTGGTTTAAAAAAAAAGGGGTTCCCTTTCTCTTAATAGATGGCTGTGGCTGAAGAGCTTTCAGCTGGGGAGGGGGTGTTGCGTGAAGGGAGGATGGAAGCACCTGCAGCCTGAATGCGGGAACCAGCTCTTAAACCTCTTAGAAGTGGTTGGTCGCCACGGGAACAGCGGCAGGCCATGGTTGGCCTTGTCCAACCCTGCTGTGCCCAGGGAGGAACTCTGTCAATCGTTAGATGGCGCACACACACACACATGGCAAGACAGAGAGACATTATGAAGTGGGACAAAAGTCCTGCAATTACAAATATGTACAAAACTGCGCAGAAAATGTTTACGTCTGGTGGCTTTTGGAGCTCAATAAAATAAATAACTGTTTTCCAGTTACTCTCCCTTGCTTTCTGTCAACCCCCGTCTCCACCACCCTGCCCCAGACCCCTGCTGTGGCCTAAACAATTAGGCTATGTGAGACCCCCACTAACGACTCTCTCTTGTCTTTTAAGATAACTGCAGGAGGAGGGGCAGCAGTGGGTGACATCTTGTTAGGATAGAATCCTGTGGTCAGTCGCATGTGTATTGGGCTCAAGCAGAGGGTACGTAGTTATTACCCTACATAAAGAGTGTGTATGTTTAGATTGCCCCAGGTGAGATGTGAGCTAATACTACTGGTTCTTGTGAGAAGTGCTGCTTTTCTCAGCTTCATAATGCACCCCCAGTAGCTCTGTCACGCCTCAGATGTCACCCTCTTTCTCACACTTTCCAGACCACTGTAAAGAGAGCTGTAAATCAATACTTTCATCACAAATCAGACTCCACCTTGTTTAGGACCAAATGATTCACACCAAATATAACAAACAAAACTTTTCCAGGCAGTAAAGTAAAAGGCATGTCCACAGTCATGTTCAAATTTGCTGTTCGCACTGAAATGACAAAATAATTGGAGAATAAGTCTCTTCCAAAAGTACGTAGAAGACACTTGAATGAGATCACATGACATTCATATGTTTTCCTTGACCACACTAAAATGAAATAAATAATAATACTAATAGTGTGTAGACATGGCCCGAAGGACTGTAAGGTATCAAACCAACCAAGAACAATTCTGCTGCTCCCACAGAGCTCTACATGAAAAAAAGAAACATCAAAAAATAAGTCTTGATCAAACAAGGCATTTTACATTTTACCTTTTCAAAAGGACAATGATATTTTCACAGTAGTTCAGGCCTTGTGCACCTATAAAATGCTGGAAAATGTTCAACAGTTCAACATAATACTGTGAGTTGGCTTTATCATTCAGACTTTTGTCAGTTGAAGATTTTGTCTTTTTTACATGGAAAGTGAAACGTTAAAAACATTGACTCATTTCACTTTGTGGTTTTCATTAGCAGTTTAATAAAGCCTCCTCAAGATGTAAGACCATAAACCACCACATGACTGAAAATGGCACAGATCTTAAGACCAGAAGCCCAGATCTGTTACATGGGGAGCAAGCAGGATCCTTTCTTTGTTTTGTTTGGCATAAATCAACAAGAGCACTGCTCCCGGAAGACAAACAGTTAAAATCCCTCACTAATGCTCATCATCATCTTTAGGTGTGAAATCAGTCAAGTGACAAGTGTGCCTAAATTTTGATGACCCTGGGTCAGTGTGAGGCCACAGCTCTGTGTTTACGGATGAGGTGACGGCACACGCCTCCATTCCTTTGAAATGTGACAAGGCGAGAGGAATGACAAGATAATCTCTGATTTACGAGTTACAGTAGCTTTCAGGGGGAAACAGCCCAGCAAGGAGACCTCCTGCCTGACCGCTTACAATACTTGTCAAAAATCAATGCAGCCATTTTAGGTCGCATGCAAGGCAAGCACTGATAAATGCACTGACTGCACTATTGAGTGAGTGCTGTGGCTTGGAAAATCAAGCCTTGCAAATTTAAAGAGTAGCAAATAAATAAATTCAACTAGAGAAGAATAAATGTACAAGCTCCTTTGAGTTTATCAAAAGTTACCTTCGTTTTGAGCCTCAGTGCAACTGACTCAACACAGACGCATCTAATGTGGACAACAGTTTAAAAAAATTCAATGTGTATCTTTAAATGTTATTTAACCAGACAAACTGTCTGAGTGGTTGTCTTGTTTACATCTGTGGCAGGAGGGAGCGGGGAGATGGAAGGAAGCTGACCAGTCGAAAGCCCTGCAGCACTGATCGCTGGGACACTTCATTGGTGCAGTGGAAGGTTTACTGGCTTGCTCTGGGGCACTTTGATGGCCATGGATGAGGGGTGAGTGAGGGAGTGAAGAAGGGGGTAAAAAGGGATTTTCATTCATTTCCTTCGAAGATATTCACAACTTATCGGGGGATTTCAATTTCAGACTCACAAGCTCTCTAACTATTAGCTAGACTTACTTACCTTAGTCCATACAAACAAGGATGAACAACAAAAGACACGCGTAAACATGCAACTGTGAGCAGGGTCCTGGAAACTCCAAAAACATCTTATTGCTCGGATACAATGCAGCTGGGAGACCACTTTCTGATATTGCTTCTTTTAACACTGTACCAACTGTAAATCATTGCTTAAAATAACACTAAAATAGGATTTTGTTTTTGCCTGACAGAGCAGTAGGATGCTTATTAAAGGCTGTGTACTGTAGTAGAGCATGTGCAATGAAGATAACAGGGACTTTTATCTATAGTATATCTCCTCCTCTGTGACCAGTATAGACTTTAAGGGGGATCAATGCGGGCCTTTACCCAACTCAACACTACTCCTCATGAAAAGACTAAGTGTTCCTGATAGGCTGGACATTTCTGTGGAAGTTTACCGCTAAAGGTTGACCAGTGAACTATTCCCACAGGCAGCAAGAATGACACAATTTG
This sequence comes from Seriola lalandi dorsalis, assembly GCF_002814215.2. NCBI lineage: Eukaryota > Metazoa > Chordata > Actinopteri > Carangiformes > Carangidae > Seriola > Seriola lalandi. The sequence continues at coordinate 165,506 of NW_019525404.1, read as the reverse complement.
ACTTAATTGCAACTGTATACTGAGGTTTAACAGACATTTGTTTGTAAGCAGGTTAACGTCCATCTGTAACAACTGAGCTATGTAAAGAAAGAAGTCAGACTTGATGTGAAATGGCCTATTTTGTCTTTATAGGATATGTGTTGCAGCTAGAGTGACTCCTCCTTCCTCTCTCTCTGCCTCCTCCCCTCCCCCATTCTGTGTAAAAACAAATCTCCTTTTCTGCTCTGAGGCTGAAACTATTGAGTCAACAAATGTCACTGCAGCAAGGCAAAGGCTGCTGGGAAAGAGGTGGGGTCTCCCTTTAAGCTCAAACTGCAGCTAAAGGCAGATTATTTTCACCAACATGTTAGCAAAGTAAGGAATTAAATAGTGAAGTGAATGGAGATGGCATTGATTAATGAGCATGCCGGTTAAAGCTGTAGCCATATGTTGGGAAATGACTACAGGTTTTTTTTTTTTTTATATGCATACATATACATATGTTCACCAAATAGTGTTAATAGCATCAGTGGAACTGTTTGTGAGATTATGTTTATGACCTTTTAAAATCAAAGATGCAAAAACAAACACATTCTTGCAAACTTTGCAAACTTAACCTCAGACTTACAGCTCTGCAATATGACACACAGAAACCCACAACAAAAACCACAGCTGAGGTTTTAGCGCTTGTCTAATTAAAACACTTAAAAGTCATGTTGTTCTAACAACCTTTTGAAGGCTAAATTTGTCTTTTAATCCACCCTCGGCCCCCTTTTCTCTCTCACACTGCTCTCTCTATCTCTTTCAAGCCCACGTGGCCGGTGTCAACAGGAGGTGGGTCTTGGCAGACACATGAAGCAAAGTATGCTGTCTGTCTGTATGCAAGCTGGAGAGTTGTCTTACACCCCACTCTAAAAATGAGCCAGCCAACCAGGCAAGGCGTGCCAAAATAAGACACAGCCGTTGGAAATTGAACACATTGCTCAACTGGTTGGGCTCCAAACTGTGGCCACATCTGATTGTTACTGTAATGCTCTCAAAAAGAGTGCTATTACACCAAAGGGGAACTTCTGTAACCTATGACAGAGGAAGAAAGAAAATGAAAGAAGGAAGTTGAGATAGACAGAGTGAAAAGGGAGGGAAAACCCCTGAGTTGGCTTCCTGTCTTAAAAAAGGAAGGGGGTGGAGGTACCTTCTACTCTGACACAGTCAGACAGTTGAGACCAGTGCAATATTCAACATATAGTGCACTGGGGTGGAGTCCTGTCCTGCTCACTGAATCCACTCCAGTGCTTTAGGGCAGCCATCATAGTGTTCACTATTGTGTGCGGCTGAGGGAAGAAGAAAAAAAAGAGGAGGGAGCAGAGGGGGGAAAGAAAACCTGTCTCTTTGTGTGGGAAGGACTCAGCAGGAAAAGTGATTTTGTGATTATTTAGTTTTGCCAGCAAAGCAAGGCTCTTCCCCCTGACCTGCAACAACATTTTGTCCACTCTGCGTGCCTCTGCTGCCTTACACCAGAGCCACATATGAGTGTGCTTCTCAAGCCGGCAAACAGCGACACCCGGGCTTCTCCTGATGATGAGAGTCGACGTCAGAGTGGTTTCCATGAATATTGATGTGGAGGATAGTCTGTTTCATAGAAGAACAGAAGGAGGCAAGATGGCTGCCCTTTAGGATTTGTTAAAGAGGAGATCCAGACGGTTTGTTGGAATTTCTACAAAGTGGAGGGACGTAAAAAGGAGGTGAGAATTTGTTCAGTGGGTTAATACTCCGCTTATCCTTATCCCCTTTAACCTTGGGTGTGTATTTTGTGGTTTTTGTGTCAGGCGAGGTCTAGCAAATGTCCCCCACCGTAAAAGCAAGAGCCAACATAATAAGGAGGGGATATTAGATAAAGCTACTCCAACATGGCTGACGATTTTCTTTCTTTCTTTTTTTTTTTTTTTGCCAGATGAAATTCAAAGACACCTTCTCTGTTTCCCTGAGTGTTCTGTGTTCACTCAACATTCTTGTTGCTTTTGAATGCATCATAGAAAATGGTGCTCTTAGTCTGCTTGTTCAGGAGTTTTTCGTAAAGCATAATGTAAATGCCTGTATAGTGCTCTCTTTCTTTGCTTAAAATTTCTACCTTGCTTTTTGTTAGGAGGCACATATTATTAAAGGTGTGCTTTAGTATGTGATATGTGTTACTAAATGAGTACATTTGTTTTAAGAGGGGAAAGGCATTTTTCACATTTATGTGTAATTAATGGCTATTATAAAAGATGGTGTTTTTATCTAAATATGTTTAGATGCATAAAGTATTACCCTCTTTGGCTTGTTCCTTTCATATCCATAGCTATGTAAGTGTTTGTATTGTTCAGGAAGGTAGACTATATGTAGGAAAGTAAAAGTCCAACCTGGACATGTCCAGCAGTAAGTGCATAGTGTCTGCACAGCAGTGGAGTAGCTTCTGGCTTTGTGCATCTCTGTGAATCAGCTTTCATTGCTTTCACCACTGAATGACAAGAAAACACAAAAGCAAAATCCCAAGGAGAAGCAAAGGAGAAGAGAACAGTGGTGGCAGAGTGTAGTGAAGGCAGACAAGGTCAGAAAGCTCTTAAGGAACTGTAACTCAATCCTACCGCACCATTAACTGGGGGAACAAGAATGGTAATTCTGGAGCAGGTTTCTCTCTTTTTTTTTTTCTCTTCTACTTTGAGGCTAAACAAGTGATGTGTTCTTTTGAAAACTGAGCTGTTGGTAAATAGATTATTGACACCACAAAGAGAAATATGTGTCTCTGTGTGATGTGTACTCATTTTTGTAGGAATTAGTTTAGAATAACAGCATGATGACTTGATACTTCGCCAGATTAAGAGAAATAAACTACAATAATAGAGGGATAGCAGTGAAGTAATCACCTGTTTACCCGTACAATTTTGTGTTTTCTGCTAGAATGCAGATACTTTAGAAATGCACTGGTTAAGTATATGATAACATGTAAATTCAGATTTGTTATAGGACATCAGGTTTAATCTCAATTAGCAAATAGCTCATTTGTTGTTAGTTTTTTTTCCTGAATTCATTAAGTACTAGTACTTTAAGATTAACATCTGAATGGCCCATTAGAATATAACAGATCTCCCTTAGGTTTGTGTATTGGGTTTGTGTATTCTACTGACTACAGTCGTAATGTAGCTACAGCATGGCCTCAGGTAGAAAAAGCAAAATAAAGGCCTTGCCTGGAAGGTGGAGGATAATGACTGACCTTTAATTGGGCATTGTAGCTTCACAGTGTTGGCTGTCTGCAGGAACCATGCAGGATTTCAGTTTTACTTCAAGTCAGTGCTGAAGTTTTCTGAAACAGTTTCACGTGAACACTGACAGTGAAAATAGTTACATTTACAAAGTGAAATGCATGGATAGAAGAACAGTGAAGTCAAAATAAAGTCAGGTCCTTGTCAAATGATCACCATGCTTTTTAAGATGGTGGGGGGAAAAAAAGAGGACCGTTATCCTCTAACAGCCAAATGTTCCCCTTCCACATTTGAATTAAGCATTTATTCTAAAATGCTCATGTTTACATGCTGCATTCCTGTGGATGCCTGCAGAGTGTGTGTAGCCTTTACACTACACACACTTTACCCTAAAAAAAAGGTATCTGCTTGTAGTTGAAGAGAATCCCATTTTTACTCCTCGTGAAATGTCAAGAAACTTTTGTACCAACAATGGTGGTGAGCCCCTCTGACGCAATTGCATGACAGTGTTTTGATATGGCAAGCATGGTCATTGACTCTGTAGTGTCAACACCAGTGCTTAAGCAGTGCTGTTCTCCATAGTATTCATAAAGTATGTTGTGACTGCACGAGATCAGGTGATCCATGCTTTTGTGTGCATGTGTGTGTTTGCGCACACACGCGTGCGTACATGTTTGGGTGTGTGTGTGGTGATCCCATTGCCCCATTCATAATGTTAAGACACTGTAGATAATGTTTCATGTGAATGACCAGATTAGGTAATTCCAGTTGGATTTTGTTGATTTTATGTACCTTGTAAACTTTAGAGATAAAATGTGTAAGATACTTCTTTGAACAGCTCAAACTAGTTCACAACAAGGCAGGTCTGTATCTTGTGTATCAAGTAGACTATATTTGATTCCTCTATTTATTTTTAACTCCCCCTTAAGCACATTAAACATCACATTCCACTCTATATCTGCTACATATCTAGATCTTTGGATGGATTGAATCTAACCCAGTTTACTGTATACTAATCAAAGCACATTATAAATGGTTGTCATAGTTTGAGTGTACAATTTGTGCTCCCCTTTGTGTTCAGTTGTACTGTACACAGGATTTACACATGCTAATCCTGACCTGCATATTATAAAATATAAACAAATAAAAACACAATCTTACTGGAGGTGTTTTCATGAGGCTCTGCAAGCTTGCTGTTACATCAGCAGCTGAAAAGGCACCAGGGCATTAATGGGCCTATAAGGAGGCTGAGTGGGGGAAGGGCCAGATAGATCAATCACATGCACATAGCTTCTCTCATCTATCCACACCTACAGATAAAGCCGTGTGGTTGGATTGCTCCTTCGTTATGGCCTTAAGTCCCCTTCATGTCACTCCCAAGGGAAAAGACAATATCACCTTTGGGAAGAATGTCTGGTTGCCATAGTGTTCCACAACAATGCTGTCCACTTACAATACCCAAGCCCTCACCCAAGCCTTCACCTCTGACCCTCTGTCCAGCCCACGCATCATATTTCCAGCCAGGGGCTGCTGCACTAATGACACAGAGAAACAGGCCCAGTGGCAGGCTAGACATTTTAGATTGCACTACCTGGCTGACTGGCTGGTCATAGCTCTCGACTGCTTTCCCGAGACAAAATGGCGAGATACTGAGTGTTGTATTGATTTCTACAATATTGATTTCCCTCTTGTCTGCGATTGGGGGTTGTTTTTCTACAGAGAGCAAGGGAGAAGCAGCAAAACCACAATCAGTTGCTTCTGCAACGGAATCTGGGAGTGAAAATGTCACTGTTTTACACACATTTTTATACACCAACTTCACCATCAGTAATGCACAGCTGATCTTGTAATCAAAGCCAAGCTGCAAATTAAAAGCACCGAAAAATGTGCCAAAAAATGGATAAGGTTGAATGGTGTTAACTCAGTCATCCCTGTGGAATTTTGATAGAGAAGGTTTAAATGCACAGTGTTTGTCATTTTAGTCATCATGATATTTGCATGAGTTTAACCATTTGCTGGATGGTTATCCGTGTAGTACTGATCAGGATCAAACACTCTTTTGACTGGTGAATCATTTCTTTATGTATGGTCAATTGTGGGTTTGATAGAGTTGCATGCTTGTCCTCTGAAAATAACTTAAAAGAATGTCTATTAACTTAAGCCATATCACAAAAAATATGTCAGTTATCAATAACTGCCAAACCAGATCCACCCCAAGCCCCAAAAAGAAAGAAAGGCTTTCCGTCCCGTATGATGTAATTATGGCTTGGGAGTGGTTTATTGGTCATCGCTGGGAATGTGCAGTAGTAATAATGCTTTTATGAGTCTGGCATACAAAAATGTTATCAGTGATTGCCACACCATACACTCTGTGAATCCCAAATACAACTCGTTGCCTTCTTTTTCCACGAGGCTGCGCGTTGTGAACCCGCTGAGGCGTAATTATGGAGTGAGAGTGATAAGGCTCTGTTTGAGTGGCACAGGGCTGGAGGGAGTGTTGCTGGCCCTGTGAGCATGTATCGATGTCAGGGTTTACCTCAGGGGTGAGACAGCAAGGGCAGCGACTCAAAAGCTTCCTCCACGTGAGCACACGCACATGGCCGCTCTGTTTACAAACACTATCCTGGCATTCTGCAGAGAGAGAGGCAAGTGAGATGTTACGTAACCGCCCCAAAGCGAATAGCATCTCTTCCCGCTTCTCGCCAGGCCGCTCCTCCTATGCTTGGACAATCTTCTTCAATGGCGTTTTTCGCCGGTTCCGCTAGTAGAAGCTAAAAATAAAAAAAAGCAATTAAGAGCCCCAGCTACAACAGCGTCTGTGCTCGAGAACGTGGCGAGAGTGAGAGCAGGTCTTTTCTTATGTTGATGCCGCTTTGATAGCGAATAGCTCCTGCGAAAGTGAATGCCTCAACAAATCAGGAGAGTAAACTGGCTCTAAACTTTCCTGTCAAATCAGAGGATTTCATAAACTCTCTTTACACTTCCAGCTTTGGGGTATTAAATCAAAATTGCAATATTTGTAAGGTTTCATGGACGGTGTCAAAGGAAAACTCAATGCATGTTGTATATACAAACAACTCAATGTAGCCAGACACTGGTATAGGCACATTTGACTCCATAGTCACTTTCCATCTTGTTGCACTACTTGACATGAGTTATATTCATAGTTGAAAAAACTTGGTTTGACAAGAATCTAGGGCTGATTTTAGAAGTAAAAGTAATCCTTGTCAATGTCTATGTAAGTTAAATTGGAAATTAAGCTAGTGCTCTTGAAAGGTAGGGTAAAAAAAGTTGGAATAAAAATAAAAAAAAATGTTGGAGTTTCAGTAATGGAAAGTGGAAAATGCCTCCTTACCAGCCATGAGGTGGCTTTTCAAACAAAGGCATAACAATGTGTGACGAGGTAGCAAACTTACGACCAGGCCGTCAATATGCCTTAGAAATCTTGAAAAGTGACCTAACCTCATGCTAGGATCTGACCTTTGGTAAGACTCTAACGTCAAAACGTATAGAGTTCAGTCAGTTCCACTTAAATCAATTCTGTGACAATGAGGAACCTTTTCGAGAGGTCTAAGCCTGAAAGGTTCATCGGAGTCAGTTTGTTTTCAGGACAATAAAAACTTCAAAATTCATCTGCTGTATAAAAAAGGCTAATCAAGCTCAATATCTGAAACGCAATTTCTATAGCTAATGCCCCTGTCACATGCAAAGCTCTGGTGTGATAGCGCTATCTCAAAGGGGTCCGTGGTGCTCAAAACAACTGCTTCTGATGGGTGTTTGTCCTCCTCTGAAATGGCTGTCAGATATGGACGTGGTTGCTGCGAGGAGCTGTCATTGAAAAGGTTAGGCCCCATGGCCCCCTGTTGTCTACACAAGGAGCACAAAGACAGACAGCTGGTCCCGAATGTCATTTAGAAGCGTAACCCTACCGAAGGCTTTGAATGACATCACTAACTATTTCTGAGGGCTTCGAGTGGCTAGGGCTCAATATTAGGTTTCCTAAGTGGAATGTACGAGAGCAGCAGCTGGTGTCTTTCCGAGCCGGACTGCTCAATGACAATCAGGCTGGTTTTTGCGTCCATATATGAATTTGTATTGGGATTTTCTCAAAGTCTGATGTTAGCTCTGGGTCTGAATGGATAGAGACTCTTGGATGGGATAGTATGACACATTCATGCACAATTTACATTCATACACATGCTATACTATAGCTATAGCTTCCCTACCAAACTAACAATTGGTAGGTACAAATACGGTTTTCTGTAAAGCAATCTGCATGGCAGAACATGATTATTCCTGAAGTGTTGCCATATTCTGATAACATGTTTTTGGAACACTAAAACAATACACAGAACATGGTTAGGAAGTCAATGTGTAAAATCTGATACTTGCTGATGAATTGCTGAGGTGTGAGAAATGCACTGAAGGGTTTATAGCCTACGTCCTTACAGTGATGCCATGAATCACAGAAAATATCCCTCACTCAGAAGGATTTGTGATTTCTATTCAATGAGATCACGTGCCTCCCACTCAGTGGAGGGAAAGAGGGTGCTTAGCAACAGCGGCTTAGGTCAGGCTGCTTAGAAACCAATAAGGGAAAGAATATCACTACATTCACTTTCCAGATGACAAAAGAGCTCATTACTAATTTTTTCATTCAAAATTATCCCAAGTCCTGCTACAATATGTTTGGCTTCACATTTGAGGAATGGGAGAAGAAAGAAAGTAGCCATTGCCAAACTTTGCCTTCTTTTTGTTTGCAGTGAACCCCCTATATGTAGCTCAGTCTTGCATGACAGTGAAATCTGCCCTGGTCTCGAGCCCATTTAGAATTCCTTCACTGCCATGTTGTGTGCCATGTTTTAATTTCCCTCCTACAATAATGTTTCCCTTTTGCTCTGTTTACTGTTCACCTCCGCTTCCTGTTTAACTGGAAGCTGGTTTGGATCCGGATCATGCAAACAGAGAGGAATTATTTGCTAAATAAATGTGCCTGTGAGTTAATCACATGCCAAGACTTCCAAGCTGGAGGGTGAACTGAAGAAACATGGGAATCAGAAATTGTACATCACATGGCTTTGTGTATGAGTTTTCCATCTCGTGCCAGACTGGTGGATGGGAAAATGAATGAAGAGGAAAAGGTCAATATGAAGTCTCTCTTCCCTTTGCTATTTCAGCTAACTACAAGATCTTTCTTGGTAAGGTTCTAGCTCAAGACAACACAAGTAGCGCAATCGTAATTCAGAGTCAAGTGGGCTAGAAATGTACTATTTCAGTATTTTTGGCTCAACACATTTCTAAAATGCAATTTTAAAAGGTGTTGATCCGCACTAGTGCAAATGTAGGTTTCTGAATATGTGGCACTATTGATTTACTGGCAGGATCGATGCATAAAGCACATGTGCACACCACAGCAAAGCAGCCTATTCTGCAGTCAGCCGTGCTGGGGTAATGTTTAGACCAGATGGGCTTTGGAGCGCTCATAAGATGGTTGCCATGGCTACCATGTACTCTGAAAGAAATTAACTTTGCTCTTGCGCACAGTTCATCAAGTTAGTCAGATATATTGACTGTTGCATAGACAAAGGTTTGGAGGGCAAAAGGAGACAGGCATCTTGGAAGGAAAAGTGCAGGACTGTGAGGGGTTGGGGAAGTGGGGTTGGGGGGGCGGGTTAGTGGGTTTGTATGCTCAGAAGCACATTTCTTCATTAGAGTCTCCATGTGATGCAGCTCAAAGGCACAGAAAAAGGTTTAGACTCCGTGCGCAAACTTTGCACAGGGTTTCTTCTCAGGCTGTGCTGATTAACCGGGAAAAATCCAAGACCAACAGGTTCATGAAGTCAGATCTGGGCTAATGTTCAACTGCTATCTACTATCAGGATTGCCCTCTTCTTGGAAACATTCTACGCTGACATGAATGTGAATGCCTCTGAGCAGAGGCACTGTTTTACTGAAACGGTTTTATATTAAGAGGAAAGGCTGATGGTTACTAGATATGATCTATGACGCTGTGGCCTGTTATCAGCAGTCATTTGGGAAGTTTCAGTACTTGTCAAATAATTATATTTCTGTTATAATTAAAAAATATTTAAAGAAATATATTAGTGACTAGCCTTTCATTAAGTTTTTAAGCAGATGATTCAGAAAAAACATAAATGCTGATTTAAGGAGACCAAGTGTAAAAGCTGCACATGCCAGCATGATGATTTGTGCGTGACTTGTTATTGCAGTTTTCCCAGAAAACCTGCTAAACACGTTGTATCAGAAATGTACAGAGGTGGGGTTTATCCCCTACAACAAAAACGGTTGAGTAATTCATGCAAATGTCATCTACATAAACTTAAATGTTGTCACTGCCATTAATATGATACTCGAACCTCCTCCTGACACTGACTCATCAGACATTCAAGACCACAAATCTTCAAACACAAGAACAAGTGACATCTTCAAATTCAGTGATATAATATACGCTAATGTATACATTCTGTATCAGTACTTTGAAGACAAGACAAAGGTTCTGAAGGATTTGCCTGTTGGTCTCCGGGTCTTTGGATCCACAATATGGACTGTGTCAAATAACAACCGTCAGCGGTTCAGCCAGTTCAACCTCGGCCGTCAAAACTACACTCGACAAAACAAAACCAGCCATGTCCTCGGGTCCTTTATAGGTTGCCACAAATCACCCACTCCTATGTTCCTCAGACTAGAACCTTGTGGCTCTTTATGAGTAAATATATTTTATGTCTTGCTCACTGCTTACTGAGCTCCACAAACACAAAGCCCACTGAACCCTGTACATCATTATCAAACAATCTTGCAATTAGTGCAGACACCGATCTTAATTATGGCTATAAGCATTTAGATGTGGCTTATTATTACGGTGCTAGATAATGTCTCTCAGTTTGTCATTTTAACTTGAGGCAGCTCTAGCAGTTGACATTTTCTTGCTGTTGTGTCTTCAGAGTCACTGCACTATTCCGGTTTTGCTGGAAGTTTCAGTTTAACATTCCAGCTGGATCGTTTTAGACTGTGTGAACCATATAGTTAAAAAGTAGTTGTTGTGGTTATTATTGCATTCTCTTGATAGCAGGCTGTGCAGCCATCGTTGTCAAAATACAGTCGGAGAAGGCACAGAGACCAAACGCTGTGGAAGTATAAAGGCTGCAGTGGGAATCTCCACAAGTCGGCCACATCTGTCTTGCGTTAGACTTAAAGAACAATGTAGATTGTACAGATTCCTTTTTCTTATGGAGGGGGAGGAGGAGGCTCTCTTGGGAAGAAATTACAAACACAAGTGTGCGTCCTCTGTGTTTCTGTGGTAATCTATTAATCTTGTCTTCAGATTCAAATAAGAAAACCAAGATGCCAAATAGAATTTACATGTATTTGTGTGCATATATCACTGAAAACACAACATTTTGGGGGCTTGAAAATAAGACTTGATTGCTACATGATGTAAAAATGACTGATACAATGCATCCCGTTCAAATGTAAGGAGATTTTCACACGCTATTTAATTGAAAGAATGAGTCGTTTGTTAATCAGGATCCCATTTCTCAGAAAGCTGATTTACCTGCAGAGCTGCGCTTATTTTGGTCAACCACTGAGGGAGAGGACAGAAGTGGGAAGAAAAACAGAGGTCCGTTGCTCCAGGCTGTCATGTGATGCAGCCATAATTGCGTCACACAACCTAGTGATTAGCCCGCAGTAAGAATCAACAGGAAACTGCACCGCTCTACCTGACAGAAAAACTAGACCTGAGGTTGTACAGTGCAAAGTCAGGCTCTTCATGCAGAAACCTTTGTTTTCATTAATGGAACCAACATGAATCACATCACTAACTCAGATCCTCAAGCCTCTGCATTCCTGGTAATACCCTACACATGTATCTGCATCTATTCAGTAACCAATACAAAAGATCACCACATCTTAATGTAAAACAGAAGCACCCCAAACATGAGACAGATGGATCAACTGTTAGGTACGGACAGCTAAAGCTTTATGGTTGGTGCGCAGCCATGGTCTAAAACAATCTCGTACCTTCACATTTCAGATTACTTCGCAATTTAAAAACAATACTTCGGACATTCTGGAAAATGTAGCCAGCAGCCAGTTAGCCTAGCTTAGCCAAAAAACTAGAGAAAGGTAGAAACAACTAACCTGGCTCTGTCTAAAAGTAACAAATCTCATCAGTTCTTCTAAAGCTCACTAATTATTATATCTTGCTTGTATAATGGATTAGGTTGTGGTTTTGTAGGGGGTTTAGTGCTGAACTTCACTTGGCTGGGCGCAGTGACTTCCTGGAGCAGTTTTATATTTACAGTACATGCATGGGAGTGGTATTGTTCTCATGTAAGCAAACAATCACATTTCCCAAAATGTCAAAGTATTCCTTGAAGGGAAAAGACAAAGATGTGTCGCTCTGATCTGACAAATGAGGAAACGGCAGAATAGCACTGAGCTCTGACCAGTGTGTGTGGTCAACTTTTATCTTGTTTTTTTGTTCCGGATTTCACTTTCATGTTTAATTTGTTTAGATATTTTCTCAGTCCGTGCTGGCTGGAGTGCTATCTGAGTGTAGGCGCCACATGTTGCTGAGGTTCTTCATGCAACAAAAAATACTGAGAAGAAAATGTAACAATGATCTGCCAAGCATGTAAATTTGGAGGATTATAGAAATGACTGCAGACACAGGGGCTTCTGTTTCTTAGGCAGGGTGGAGGGTGTCCCATGTTCAGACTGATGAGAAAAAAGAAAGAGAGAGAGAGAGAGAGAGAACACCAGCAACCATGTATGGTGCATTGTACACACTGCATGAGCGTGCCATGTGACATAAATCACAAGTGTTAGGTGCCTGACGGCGAGACTCTGTGAGATGCAGAACATGAATTAACATCTGTCCTACCGCGCCTGACAGCATTCAACTGTTGGAAACACTTTATTTCACATTGTGCTTCATGACTTGGTGTGCTACGACCTTCCAGACTTTCCAGTCCACCCCCTTAACTTTTCCCCCAAACTCTCCAGTGGAGTCAACCCCCTCCATTCATATGCCAGCCATGTGTCATGAACTGTCATAATTCAAAACGTCTACACAGACGTCTAAGAGAATCATCGAATGCTGCCTTTAATAAGGCAATGTGTATGAAATGTCTTTTTAGAGAGAGCTGTTTCAGGCTGAGAACTGTTTCATCACACAGTTTGACAACAGCAGAAATTCAGTCTAATGATCTTTCAGAGCTTCTGTACTGTTTTTGAGTCTACGTGTCTGTTGTTTATGTAGCCAGCTGGAATACCGAGTTGTGAAAATGCTGTCAGAGGTCATGAAGTTTACGGAGTCCAGCTCTATATTTACGGAAGGGATTTAAAACACTGTAGAATGCAAGTCATCTGACCTAATTAGACTGGTAGGGGTTGCTAAGGATGAGGTTTCACTCGCAGCTCTGCTGCATGCAGCCTGAACTGTCTAACTTCAGCTTATACAGCCATTACACTATCACCAAAACTGATGTTACAAACAAGGACTTGGTTTTATCATATCATACTTGTCTTTATGTTTGGTTGCGTAACATGTGAGAGGTTAGTTCCTCTCTAAAATTTCAAGTATTCCTTCCTGTATTTCACAATGGCTTCAGTGAGCATACATTTTAAATATGCTACTTTTGGTGTATTTTATTTTGCGCCATGTTCAAATGTTAAGAATTACTTCTGTATAAGTTGGGACATTGAGTACAGTAGAGGCCTAGAGAAATGTCACAAACAAAACATCACACGAGTAGAAATAACTCTTCTTTTAGAAATCCCTCCCAGTAAATGGCTTTTCATAATGTATTGATACTTTCATATACAATGAAATCAAAGTCTGGAGTTATATGAAACAAATATCAAGACTGGATGTCACTTTTCATCTGGACATTATCAATACTATCTCTTGTGTTTTAAAATTAAGGCAATTTTAATGCATATAGTTAATAACACAGGCAGCATCCTGTTGGTGCAGTGGCGAAATGACTAGCAAAAAGAGTAGTAAGTGATAGTTGCTATTGACTATAAACATTGGACATGTTGATGATCAACTGTTAATACTAACTGTTGTCAAGTTCAGCTGGTTGAATGTCGCTTTAATTCTTTAATGTTGTACGGCTTAGCATTGAGTTATAGTTTGTTAGTTATAATATTCAGTCAGATGATATTACGGTGAATATTAGTTCTTCAGACTTCATGAGGCATATGGGCTTTACCTTTACTAAGTGCTCTGAAAATTTATAGTGTCTGGACTGGATGCATGCTCCAGGTTCTTATCTTTTAAACAGGAAAATGCAAATAGGCCTGTTTCACCAAAGAAAAGGAAATGTACACTTGAGATTACGGCTTATTCCTGTGACTATTCTCCAAAACAGCGGTGTGGCTTTGGCAAGTGGGTGTTTGATTTACTGGGCTACTCTACATCTCCCCTTCTCTCTCCCTTCGACAACAGGGCTCTTTAGCCCAGCTGCCTAGGTCTCAACCTGAAAGTGCAGAGACCTGAGTCTCCCAGCAGCTGTCGTTAGTGGTGAATGTCACATACGGCTGCCAAGTCACGCCAAATAGACCCCATCTACTATGGCAGCTCTCATATTTCACTGGCTCTCTCTGGGAATAACAAAAAACACAGTGTGAGTCCAGTGCATTAAGCTTTGTTACACTAGTGTTATAAAGACAAAGCCTCATGCTACTGGAGGAGATGAGGATAAATATCCATAGTACCTATGATTTGTAGCTTGTTTTTTTATATTCTAGAATGGACAAAAAGATAATATTTGATCAAGTAAATGGACAAACTGAAACAAATTATACTCTTGCATTTGGTAAAGCAAAGCTATATTGAAAACAATGAGCTTAATTGTTAAAATATGGCTCTACTATCATGTGCATTAACTGCTGCCCTTAAATGACTCTTGTGCAAACTGTGTCCATTGTTTTACAACACTGATGACACTGTGTCCATGAGTCCATCCTTACCCCCAGGCTTCAAAGCACTAAAGCAACTGACCGGCTATAAATGCCAGCAAATACATAGCTGCATAGGCAGTAACTATGGGCAATGACTGTCTAGATTTCTACAACAGCACTTAACAGCCAGGTTCATAACTACACAGACTAGATGATAGGGTGAACAGGAGGGAAATATATAGAAGTACAGAGGAACCTGAAGTGTAATTACAGGGCAGAGGACGGGATAGGTGAAGCTGTGGGAGAGAGAGGGAAACCAAACAAAAAAGCACATAGAGACAAAGGCACTGACATCTGGAGGGAAAGGAAGCTTTGTTTGGGAATCCAGTTCAAGCCAAGCAAGTTGAGTTATATCATAAACTGAAACAGAGTGCTCATATCCCTGGTGGACATCAGCTACTAGAAAGAAAACCAAAATAGATCAAAGCGTTATAACTTCCAGCAGGAATCCCTCTAAAGTCACAGCAACGCGGTGCCTCTGGTTTAGTTTAGTGCTCTGCTTCCGGAGCAAAAAATAGATCTCCCCTGTGAATCTAATAAATTATGAAGAGAATGCAGCCACTACTCCACATGTTTTTAAACTAGCACATTCAAAGTTGTGCGTAATTGGTGTGAGTGTTTGTATGTTTGTACGGGTACAGGCGAGCACCCACTCAGCTGGGATCTCTGGCTTTGTTCTGGGTTTGCAAAGATTTTTTTTTTTTTTGTCAGTGTGGGTGTATCCAACTGTGACAAGCTGCTTGGCTCCGTTCGGTCCTTTGTAAACCCTGGAGTGTCCCATAGGAATGGAGCTGCACTGTGAGAGCAGCTTAGCACCAGTGTTCACCTCTTGACTTAGTTACTGATTTACAGATTCCACTGAGGGCCAGACAAAACAAAGGAGTGGTCACATGGGGTCGGGAAGTGTTATTCACCCACTTATCTCATTGTTAGGTTTTTCAGAGATCAGATGCTTTATATGTGACAGAGTGCAAGAAAGGTGGGAACATCAGTTTAGTCCTTTAACTCAAAACAAACTGAGTTAGAACGATGCTGACAGTGAGTTCAGAGTTGTTAAGTGTTTTTAGTTAATATTTAAGCAGATATTACAAATACAAGTAGAAAATATAGGCAAATGGAACAACTGGTGTCATTTTTCCACGTCAGTTTGCAGCATCCATATATATTGAGATTGTCATATTAAGCTGTAACTCTATGCACTTCTCCCTGCACTGAATTCAGAGTATGATTGATCACAATCACCTTATCTCTTCTCAACAAGCCCCGCAGAAACCGACGCTAATCCAAACATCACATTATAAAATTAGTAGATCTGCCATAGACATCCAAACATCACGTCATATGAATAAAGATGCCGTCTGGATGCAAAGACCATTTGCCATCCATCCAATGGAGCCATGCACATTGCGCAACTCCCATATGGTTTTTGAGTACTCATTTGTCAAAATAACACATTTCAATTTTAATAACTTTGACATAATCATAAAGAGGCTCTGTGTCACTTCTGATTACAATGCTGGTGCTGGTATCCCGCTGTGGCATTTTACATCTGTCTGCGTCTGACAGCAGCAGAAAGGAGATTAGTTCAACAACTTGTTGCCCGAGCAGCTCGAGACGTTTCATCTCCAGGTTCCAGCACTGTCTCAGTGAAACTACATAAAACTTATGAATAGTTTTATTCATAACATTTACAGTTTAAACTTGTCTATTTTATAGTAGTCATTTTGTGCGTGTTGTTAAATCATTTTCTGTATATAATCTTTTTAATGATATAAATTCTGAAAAAGAAATACACTCATGGTATCATCCTTAGAAAATATACATAGAATCTGCGTAACTCTCATTACCACTATCTGTTTAATGGTAGTCATTTAAGTCATGTGTTAACACCTTATGACTTCAGTTGTGTTTCCCCTTTTATTGAGGTTTAGAAATTTCTCCTTTCTTCTGCTTTATGACAACCTTTCAAATTAGATAGAATAACAAGGCAATTTTTCCAAAAGAAAAACCTGATGTTTGGGATGCCGACTTTTCACCCAGTGCAGATGAAAAGACAACTTTCATGCTCTTTTCTGCAGCAACTGGCCTGAGAGCTGTCTTTTGTTTTCAGGTGGCGCTTCCCTCTTCCACCTGCAAACAGGCAGCTGGCTTTTCTGTTGTGACAAAGGTGGAAGCCTCCAGACAGCCTTGTAACAGCTTGGCTCGTTAGTGGGAGATTTAGCACTCTGACTTTGGGGGTCTGGAGGGCTGCTAATGTCCTGGAGGGGTGATTGACACAGGGAAGGAGATCATTATGTTAACCACCTCGCCTGCCTGGGCAGGGCTTGGCCTCAAAGTTTTCTGTGTAGATCGTCTTGGTCCAGGCGGTTGACCGGACTACAATTGCAGAGGGGTGACTTTTTTTTTTGTTTTTGCCTTATTCATGGTCCACTTGACCAGGTTAGACAATGTGGTTAAGGAAAAACAGGAACCTGATTATAAGTGCTTTCTCAGCACAGTATCCTGAGGTCTTCAATTACTTATGAAATGAAAACTTTTTGAAAAGCATTTGAAATAAGTTTTTGGTTTTAAGATGACTGAGGCTGTCACCCAAAATTCACGACATCTTGAGCTGCAGATGCTCCATTCAAAGAAACCTTTGCAAACTATTTCTTATATGTGTAGTTTAATATATTAAATATATATTTTTCTAACGTATATTAGCAATCTGCACAGTCAAATCTAACTCACTTATGTTTTAGACCTTTCGATGAGTTGCAAAGCATTACTGAATCTTACCTTGATTTATAGCTTTATTGAGTGACACAATGTTCATAATTAATAGACGATTTTTCTTTAAAAGGCCATGCATTTTGTGGTTGAAATGGATACTCTATATACACAAACATTTTTCAAAGGAGGTTATCAGGCTTTGGATAAAACATGTCCTTTGAAGACGACAGCTCTTTTTGCCAGAATCATAAGCAGCTGTAACTGGTTCCAGATGTGATAATCAGGCTCAGTGATGGAGCACGATTATGCCAAATGAAACATGCCATACAGTACCTCAAATATTTAGCCTTTTTTTTTTTTTTCTTTTCCTTTCCACCCCGAAACATCAGTCAGTGCCTATAGTGAGCCTATAGTTGGTTTACATTAACAGGAGGGCTTTTGTGGGAATCTAAAGCTGGATCCAATTATGTTTTCAAAGGTTGCATAGCATATTTTTCTGAACTTGAACATAGCAGCCGGCAGTTGTGACCCAAGGCTTCACTCAAGGCTCCAAAGACATTATTTACTTTTTAAGTACACACACAGTGTTTGGCCAACTTAGATATCTAAGAACATAAATCAGGAAAAGTTACAGTTATAACCACTTCCTTACACAATCGATTGGCCTGTGTCTCGGAGGTCCATGAAATAATTTTTTTTCTACTAACTTCTTAGACTAACAATCTATTCTCACTAATAGGCGTGTAGTGTGAAAAATTATGAGTTATGACAGAACGTCTCATCAAATGCCTGCTGTAAGTAACGCTGGCATAGGCATTTAACATCTCTAAAACCACCATTTAACATTATTCAACCTGATCACAAAGGAATGTGAATGTGGATCTTTTCGGTAGCTGGTATTTATAAATTCATTAGGATCAGGTTATTATGTGTGTTTTTTTTCTGTTCTTTTGTCATTTTCTAATAACTTGTTACTAGCTGTTAATGGCTGATTAATAACATATGTTGACTTAAAAGTACAAAATACCGGAATCAGACCATTGGCTTAAATAGTTTTAAATTTGTGTAAGTATTCAGAGTAGAAGGTGGCTGTGATGCTGCAGGATGGTTGTACATTGGAGGACAAACCACTAATTCAAGTCAGGAAAATGTATCTGTCTTCAACGTATGCAGAAAAGCTCAGGGACAAGCACAGTGTGTTTGCAAAGATGGCAGCCGATATTGTGTTTGATATTGATTAGCACAAGCTAAATGGAAAATCTTTGTTAAAGTCAATGAACAGTCAAAACCAGGTAAATAAACTTCAGCAGTACATACAGAGATGTATACAAGAGAACTATGGGAACTATGTAACAATGGGAAGAGGAAGAGAAGTCAAATTGATTTGAATCACAGGTTTGTGAACTATATGTATAAGGACATCTGAACTCCCTTTATCTCCTGCCAACCACAAATCTGAATAATCAGTATAATCAGCTTCTCTCTCTCTGTTTTAACACTAAGTCTTTTTCTTTAACACTAAACACTGAATCTTGGCCCCTCTTGGTGCTCATCAGCTGCCCATTCCTTTAGCATCTGCATGAGAGTTGCTCATAATTATGATGGATTAGACTGCGGCTCTTTGTGCCTGTGCACTGCAATTGTTTTGCAGATGCTGCGGATGTGACATGCATTAATAATGGAGGGCAGCAGACAGAAATCAATATTCTACTGGAATCACTGGAATCTATTTGCTTTTGGCAGAGAGAAAAAGAGAGAGAGAGCGCACAGGGGAAGCAAAATGAAACCATAAGCTCAGCTTGCTGCTTAACCTCCTGTAGTGATCTTATTTTCTACATATCACATTTATTACTTATTTATATTACATTGTCACTAGGCCCACAGCTCCAAAGTTATAAAAATCAAAAACTAGCTCTCAGTTTTCAGTTTTATTTACCTATCTACCTATTTTTTCATGCTCTTTTTCAAGCCTGGAAATATTGTTGATGTAGACACAAAATTTATGTCATGTGTTGTAAATGCTACATTTAATGCTCAGCTGAAGCCAGACAGAAATACTAATTAAGATCTCCATGGGAAATATACACCCACATTTTGCAACCAAACCCTTATTTTGAGCTTCAGGGGCTTTATTCTTGGAACCAACTCCACCACACATTTAATGACATTACATTAATTTGGCAGACGTTTTGTGTCGAGTTGAAAAAACATTAAGCAAAAAATGTTATTAGGATGATTAAGTCAGTGTGGGGGTGAGTTTCGATTCTGTACTCATTATAACTTCATGACACAATTCTAGAGTTTAGCCCTGTTAACAAAGGCCTCAAACTTGAGAACCGAATTGTATTTGCATATTTGACATCACAATGTAGTAAGGGTGATAAATACAACAAGTGAACAGCTGACAGGCAGCCAACTCCTCCTCCCATCTGCCATCTGGGACATTAACCTTGAATCCTACTGCCTTTAATCAACTAGACTTATGTTTTGTTAAATATATTCTGTCTTTTGGTATTATAACTAATGAACCGGAAAAAAGTCGTTCATTAAAATTTTACTCTATATTGGAAGTTACTTGAAACCTGTGCAAAGAAATGTTCCAGACACCTCTGCCCTGGATGATTTATGTGCATTTTAAATTTAGCTTTGCTCTCACCTTTTTTTTCTATTTCCTCTTAGAACACGTTCCTGGTGTTTTTTATTTAATATGATGTTTTTTATGCTTTGTATTTATGGAGGCAAACTGAACAACTGGTTGATGGACATCTTTGGAAACTAAAATTTTGTTTCAATACATCATCGTCATAGCACTTCACTAATATTCCCCATTTTTATCATGCAGAACAGTTGTACAGGGGACAGAATTTTTTTATTTAGAATTGCTATCCACATACAATTAATAACAGGAAGTGACATGTTTTTGTTTGAGAAAAGTGTCTTCAAAAGGAAACACATATTGCCATGCAGTACAGATACTGGCCACTGAAAATGTGGCCACAAAACATGGCATACATTCAGGACAGCCTTTGCTGAGCTGTGTCTGTTAAATTCAGAATGGTGACTCACAGTCCACTGTTAGCCAAAATAGCCCTGTGATAACCTCTAATCTGTATCCTCATCTTCTTACTCACTTTCTACTTGCTGTCTGGTCTTCAGGTGGTTGAGGGATGAGGTCAGGGTGAATCTAATTCTATGACAGGATTGCCTTCCCAGCTGATACACATTCAGAGCCAAGTGGACACACATTACTCTACTGACTTACCCCTCACTAAGGCCATATTGAGACTTATTGTCGACAAAGCGTGTTCAACAGTAATGAAATCAGAGTTGGTGTTAAAGGACTAAAAGGGTTGATCTTCCTCAAAATTCTTAGCTAAACTTAAATGGTTTATGAACCAAACCACCACTTAATTGACTGCTTATACTCAGAAATCTTAATATAGAAAAATGAACTGTATCAAACCGTGTCACAGGATTTGGCATACTATCTGTATACTTGAAAGTTGACTTGTTGGTTCTACAACACAATAAGAAGCACATTTGCTTCTACACTATACTACCTTTGTTGACACATGCATGACCCAAGTGCAGCTTTAATGCATTGGGGATCAACCACGTGAAGCATATTTTAGTGGGAACATTTAAATATCAGCACAGCACTTTGTATTTGTACCTTCAGTATTACTGAATTTGAAAACATAACTGTGGCTAAAGAATGATGTAACAAAATGTGCCTTCCGCATTGTGCCTTGCAGGACGGACAGAGGGCAGCCCTGTGGATGGACTCTGAGCAGGCCAGATGGAAACAGAACAGGCCAGACATGAGACGGAAGAAAGTCTGATATTAGCACAATTTGGCACATCTCGCAACATCTCTCACAAATTACAGAATGGAGGCCAGTCTTCAGAGGGAAATTCTGTGCAGATCACTGGGGATACGAACTGGAACCATTACAAGCCCAGCACAGGTGCCAACTCCATGAAAAGGCACAGGGAGAACTGCAACAGCCCCGCTTCAGGACAAGTGCTATTCGATCAAGGAGCTTACATGATGAATGGGGAACTGATGAATGGAGAGTTGAAGCATGCACTCACTGAGCAGCCCTTACTGGTCCACCAACCCAAAAAACTTAAAGTGGATTCTGAGATTAAAGGAAATGTCGACATGAATTCCAGTTTGGTGGACAACTTTCCTGAGTTGACAAAACCAACTGATTTTGAATGCAATGCCCCTCAGACAGATATTAAGTTAGACAAGAGGAACTGTAATTTTCAAAATGGCGATCTTTTCTGTCTACCAAGGGGTAAACAAGTTTCGATTCCAAACGGTGCTATATCACCCCCTTCAACCATAGAAAGCACTCCGGGTGATCTTTTAGAAAAAACCTTGTCTCAGTATTATCCTGAGCAAGTGTCGATTGCACCACAAACATCTGGGTCACAACTTGATGCTGTTAATGGCTCACTGGCAAACAAACTGCCCAGTGAAGGTGCTCAACCCCCGTCTTTAACCTCAGGATTGTCCAATTCAGCTCAGATGCCTGACTCACAGCAACAGCAGTCTAGGGCATCTGGCGATGCTGAAGGAGGCAAAACTTACAACTCTGTCAACTACATAGTGAATGGATACTCCAACAATTTTGGAGCAGACCACCAGCAGCAACCACAACAACAGCATCAGCATCAGCAACGGCCACCCTCTTACTCTGGTCAGGAGCTGTCTCTAAGTCAGATGCCTGGTATGATCTCACCAACAAATACTGCCAATAGCTCAAAACAACATCAAAATGGCCCACAGTGTTATCCAAATGATACAAACCCTCAAGGTATATATGTGAAAGCCAACCAGGAGTTTAACCAGAACTCTTTTCTAGAGCGCAGTGCTCCTCTACAGGTAGCAGAGGCAGGTGGATACGGACCCTTTCCCAACTCTGGGATACAGAAGATGGGGCAAAGTGAGGGACCCGGGTCTGGTCAGCGTCAGCACCATGGCACTGATGGGGGCCATCAGTATGGAATTCAACCCCAGAACTTGCAACAACATGCTGGGAAGCCACGTGGAGCTGACAGTATGGGATCCATGGGGCCCAGTCTCCAGCAGCCACATCATGCTGGGTTAGAAAATGGGATGGACAACGTGTCTCAGCAGAGAGCCAACTTATCATGTTCGACTCCCCACCAGAGAGGCTGGATAGAGCTGAACTCTTCACATTCCCAGCAGCAACCAGCAAGCGGCCCATCGTCTCAGGCACAAGAGCAGGACATGTGGAGGGGCTTCTCTGCTAAACCTCAGTCAGAGCAGCAGGCAGCTAACCATCAGGTTCACAGACAGATGTTGGAGCCAAACCCGGCGCAAAGATTCCAGACACAAGGAGTTTTCACAGATAGCAGCCAGGGGTCTAACAGCTTCCAGCAGCAACAACAGGATTGTCTCCCAGCCCAAACACACTGTGCTCCAGCCCAGCACAACACTGCCCCTGAGTGGCAGCAATCAAATTCTAAAGCACCTCAAATGCAGCAGCCTCTGCCCCAGAAATTGCCTGAGCAGCGCAACTTCCCCCAGAATCAGCAGGCAGATGGCCACTACCACACCCAGATGCAGTCAGAGCACTTATGTGAAGACCCTGACCTGCAGGATATACTGTCACCTGGGTTTTTACCAACACAGCAACAACAGCACTGTCATCTTCAGCGTCCACTGTCCCACCCACCACAATTTGAAGGGCGGCAACTCACGTCTCCCAATTACAGACCTCACAGTCAACCTCCGCCAGGTCAGCAACAGCTTCAACCCAACCAGCCTCTTAAAAACATTTCTGCTCAATCCAACAACCAAAACATCCAGCACAGCAACCATACAACATTCAATTACAATAACTCAACAGAAACGCAACAATTACAACATCAAAGGCAGTATCCACCAAACTCAGGCAGCAGCAACCTCAAGCAATTTCAACCACAGCGGCCTAACAACCACTGCCACCAGCCCAACCACACGGACTTCTCCCAGACCTCTACACAGTCACAACCTCACTTACCACAAGGTGCGTTAAACCAACAGGTTTCGACACAGATGTATCCTAAAGCTGAACAGCAGCTGAGGACGCCATGCACTCAGTTCCAAAGGGGACCTCGACTACCTCTGGGACCTGTAAGTCCCCATGGAGACTTTCAGAAGCATGCAGCCCTGCGTATGCACCTGTTACAAAGGCAGGAGCGCCAGGGCCCTCCTCACCTCCCTCAGAGTACTAGTGACCCCAAACACGGCCTGAGAGCTGTGAAAATGGAAAACGGACCTAGATTTGAGTTGTCTGGTTCACAACAGCAGGAGCAACAGTTACAGATGCAAGTGGAGGCAGGCATGGGTGGAATGCAAGTCAAGCAGGAGAATCAACAATCCCTGTGCGCGCAAAGCACGAAGCAGGGAAGCATCCTCGCCTCTATGGAAGAAAGCCTGAACCAGTACCAGCTTTCACCTGTGTTTGAGAAGAAATCCCTCGTCATCAATGCAGCAAATAAAGTCAAGGTGGAGTCTTCTGGGCCTGTTACGATCCTGTCAGCCAACACTGACTTGAGTGGAGTGGAATCATCTGCAGCTGCATCAGCCACCACTGTAGCTCTAAAAAAGCCACCTGATTCCACCCCTAAGAAGGAACACCTCCTACAAAAATTTATGGACTCTCCTATGAAGCTACTGGATACCCCTATTAAGAATCTACTGGATACCCCAATGAAAACCCAATATGACATTGCATCCTGTCACTGTGTTGGTGAGTCACCATAATTTTTGTTCTGAAACATGATTAATCAGTTGGTTGTGTAAATATTAATGAATGTTCTTTTGTGGTATTTAGAACAAATCAGTGAGAAGGATGAAGGCCCATACTACACTCACCTGGGGTCAGCACCTAGTGTTGCTGGTATACGGGAGATGATGGAGAAAAGGTTAGCCACAAATTTAACCTCTTGAAAAATTACTGTAAACGTAGACTGTGTTACACAACCACTGTGTACTATTGTACTTGTGTTTACTTTAATGCCTCTATTCTGCTTTAAAGATCTGGCCTAACTGGTCACGCCATCAGGATCGAGAAAGTAATATACACCGGCAAGGAAGGAAAAAGTACACAGGGGTGTCCCATAGCCAAATGGGTAAGAATCATTCTTGTATTCAGTTGAAAGGAAGTAGGTTAGTCACCTGCTCTTGTTTTTGCCTCAAATATGTGCATGTGCACATACTATCATACCTGTCATGTTTCAGGTGATTCGTCGATCCAGCGTAGAAGAAAAGCTACTGGTGCTGGTGCGGGAACGCAGTGGTCACACTTGTGTAACGGCCTGCATCATTGTGGTAATCCTGGTCTGGGAGGGCATCCTGCCCAACCTGGCTGACCGCCTCTACCTCGAGCTAAGTGAAACTCTAACAAAGCATGGAGCCTTCACTCAGAGACGCTGTGCTCTCAATGAAGAGTAAGTGATAGCACTACAGAACTCAAGTGGGCTACAGTACTTTGTTTTTAACCAATGACAGAAATTAAGATGATCACAATAATTGTCCTCATCATACAACAGATCTTAAATCAATGTTTGCTTCTTTTCCAAATATACCTGTTTAAAGCCTTTCATGTGTACTAGTATCATGCAAGATATGCATATACACACACATACACATTTGGTTCTTGGTTCTTATTTTTTATACATTAAAGGAAAATGTAGGTATTGCTTTTGTTTTGTTCCATTCCTTGTTTCTTTGCAGCAAGTCACCGGTCATCAGTTTTGGCTACCACGGCAATAATGTTTGAGCACTGAATTATTGGGCAAAAATGACACATTTTTATTTTTTGTGTTCCTCCTTCAGGAGGACCTGTGCATGCCAGGGGTTAGATCCTGAAGCCTCTGGAGCATCTTTCTCCTTTGGCTGTTCTTGGAGCATGTACTACAATGGCTGCAAGTTTGCCAGGAGCAAAATCCCAAGAAAATTCAAGCTACTAGGAGATGATATGAAAGAGGTATTTCATGTAGATTTATAATATTAGTCTAAGTGTGCACGTTAATATAACATGTTAATTAAAGTAACTTACTACTGCCAATTTTTGTCTTTCAGGAAGAGAGACTGGAGCACAACTTTCAAAGTTTGGCAACCTTATTGGCTCCCTTGTATAAAACTTTGGCGCCTGAAGCTTATGGAAACCAGGTGAGTATATGTCGTTCCTTACAAGAGTATTTCTGAAAGTAACTATATGATAAATCAGATTTATCATATTGTTTAGTGACCTTCAGAAATCCATAATATCTGATTTCAATATACCTCCTGCCATTCCTGAACACAGGTGGAACATGAACACAGGGCACCAGATTGCCGTCTGGGGCACAAGGAGGGACGTCCCTTCTCTGGGGTCACAGCTTGCATGGACTTCTGTGCCCATGCTCACAGGGACCTTCACAACATGCAGGGTGGCAGCACTGTGGTAAGCAGAACCTGGGAAACATGTCTTTTTAATTATCTTGTATTTGTTTGAGGATGGAATAGATACTAAGACTGGGACATTTTATTTTACGTCTATGACTTTCCAGACAAAAAGTATCTAACTTACTCTGTTTTTCCAGGTGTGTACATTAACAAGGGAGGATAATCGAGAGATTGGAAAGATACCAGAGGATGAGCAGCTCCATGTCCTGCCTCTTTACAAGACTTCCAACACTGATGAATTTGGCAGTGAGGAGGGTCAGCAAGAGAAAATCAAGTCAGGCGCCATCCAAGTCCTCAGTGCCTTTCGCCGCCAGGTGCGCATGCTTGCAGAGCCCGCCAAGTCTTGCCGGCAAAAGAAGCTGGATGCTAAGAAGGCAGCAGCCAATAAGAATGCCATGCTGGACAGCTCTAATGATAAGGCTCTACTTGCCAAGTCAAAAACTGGCACTTACGAGAACACCACTCACAGCACTCTTATGGCAGGTAAGGAAATATTTATTTTGACGCATTTTATACATTGTATTTAAAAAAAAAAAAAGTATCTCTTTTTAGGGACATATTGCTAATATATCAAATAAACAATGAAAACCCCAAGAGAGACTTAAAAAAAGTGACACTTGAGGAATTGGAAGTTTGTGTAATTGCTACTGCTTAGGCCTTTATCTTTTGGGGCATTTTGTTTTCTAGGACCTATTCCAGGTGCTCTGGGAGCAACCCTACAGCCAGGTCAGCCACCACACCCCCTCGGGGCCCATCCTCAGCAACTACAGCAACAACAGCACCAGAGCATTCTTCCCCCTTATCCTGGCTCAACAAATGCAGCCGGCTACCCCAGATTCCCTAACCACCCTGGGTCTTTTCCAAGCACTTCCAAGCCAGGCAGCATGTATCCTCCTCAGCCACAAACACCAACCAGCCATTATCCCTCCCCACTCCATGTACCAAACACTTACATTAATGGATCAAATCGTCCATACCCAGGTTATCAATGTAATGGAGGAATGCCCCTTGAAAATTACCATCCATACTATGCTTCGAACCCAAAGCACCTTGAAATGTATCGTCAACAGCGGCCAGCGCTTTACTCAGAGCAGCAGTATGGTGTACATCAGCGTTATGAGGTCAATTATCCGCCAAGGTATAGTGAGCCAGGTTTACAGGTCAATGGTTACAATGCCTGCAGCATGAGGCCAGTTCACCCCATGAGACCATACGCCCCTTATGGTCCTAATGGAGCCTCAGAACCCCAGTTCATGGACCCCCTCTCAAGAGCATCCTCAGCCCATGGAGGTCTGGACTATACAGCTGCTGTGAGCAAAGGCAATCAGTTTGGAGGATACCCAAATCCATACCTCTCTCGGAGCCCTCAAATCCTACCCCCAGGCAAAGATCCTTTCCATATGCAAATCAAGACAGAAATGGGCATGCCTGGCCCACAGATGCTTTCTTCTCAGTTAAGTGGTGGGTGTTTAAACCCTGAGACACAGTCAGGGTTAGGTCTGCCTAATGGAGGCCTCATGGTCTCTGGTATAAAGCAAGAGCCTGGAACACCACAGACACCCACAACACCACAAAAACCCGAGATGTGGTCAGACAATGAGCACAACTTCTTGGACCCTGATATTGGTGGTGTGGCAGTGGCACCTAGCCACGGTTCAGTCCTCATTGAGTGTGCGAAACGGGAGCTCCATGCCACAACGCCCCTTAAAAATCCAGACCGCAACCACCCAACGCGTATCTCCTTGGTCTTTTACCAGCACAAAAATATGAATGAGGCCAAGCATGGCTTGGCACTATGGGAAGCCAAGATGGCAGAGAAGGCACGAGAGAAGGAGGAAGACGCAGAGAGGAATGGTGGTGAAGGGACACCTAGCAAAGGCAGCAAGAAGGGGGTGAAGCGGGAGCATCCAGAGTCATCAGAAACCACCGGAGAGCCTCCTTTCAAGCGTTTTATCCAGGCACTAATGGAGGGGTCCTTGTCCTGCACAACGAACACCTATGTCAGTACATCTCCATACGCCTTCACCAAGGTCACAGGGCCTTACAGTCAGTTTGTGTAGAAAACACTCATGATGCAGAAAATTGAAGGTGCTTTATTTATGACAAAGACCACAATTGCCACTGGCCTCATCTAAACACTCCTTCCTATCAATAAGATTAAAAACAGCATTGCATAGAAAAAGGAGCCTGTGATAAGATGACATATAAATCACCTTTCACATCAGGTGTTTCACCTCTTCAACAATCAAGCTTTACTAGTTGACCCTACCAAGGATGTATTTATTTTTGTTTGGCAACTTTTGCAAGATACACACTGTCAAAATCTCTGGTGCTTTTAGTCTGATACATAAGGAGCTATTTTTACTGGAAACAAAGTTTCATTTTTGGTGGCTTTATTTTTCTTACAAAAATTGTTGGAGATGTAATCTTGGCATAAAACACTGACTTTGAAAATGACAACATTCACGGTGCTAAAATGTGTGCTTATTACCATTTTTTTTAATGCAAGGCCTTCACACTATAACCATAACACACTCTACCAGTGACACTCAATGACTCATGTCAAACGGACACTGAAAATAATATCTGTCACTGTCAAATCATCACCATCGTAATGGTTTTTGGCAAGTCAGTGTTTCTTAGAGCACTTTTTGATAAGACTTAAATGTTTTGGTAATACCTTTAAATCATAAAATCTGGTTATACTGTATTGCTGCATTGACAGCAACAAATTTCATAGCATCAGTGAACTTAAATTGATGAATTTATAACAGAGGGTTATATGAGCAATCCATGAAACAGCTGAGTTCATGCAAAAAGATTTTTTTTAACTATCATTGTGTTGGTGCTTCTTTCACTTTCCTGTCATTTATACTGTAAATTGAGCCATTCTAATGGTGCATTTTTAACATTTTGAGGAAAAGAATTTCCATGTTTGTGTGATTTTACTTTTTTCCGGGTTTTCTATGTTGTCAACAACTGTTTTTAATGTTCCTTACAATAGGTTCATTGAACAAACCTGGATTGTGAATATTACATGTAGTTTTATGTCTGTTGTGCTTAGTAAATGTGCTTTTTATACACTGAGGAACATGAAACAGGGTAAGCTCAGTGTCAGTTTCAGAGGGCAGCTGGCTTGCTGTGGGGTCTTTAATTATTGTAAGATAAAAAGGTGAGATTTGTACAGTAAATTAATTTCCCTTTTTGGAATTACTGTTATAGATTTTGTGTTGTAAAGAATGCTAACAGCCTATTTCATTGTATTTCTTTGAGTTTCAACTGATTTTATTTCATAAGGTGCTATTCAACCTACTAGAAACATACAAATGTGAGACTCTTTGGGCAGTGAGAAGGCTTTTAAATAATGTACAGTACAAACCTGTCATATACCTCAAAACTAGTTTGGCAATAGGATTATAACATATTTTTCTTTCTTCCTTTGTATATTACTTTCAAAATGTTAATAACAGTTAAACTTCAGGCCACCAAAAGGCATAAAAGTTCATTTCTTACTTTCTTATCTAGTAGGAAGTTTTACCTGAACTTGAATTTTGATGTTACTGTAAAATCAGGGACATTTTCAACTAATTTTGTGTACATCTTCATCGCCTGTACTCATCTTGTCATAATTCTCATTCAGGGACTTGCCATTGCATCCTGAATCCCAATATGATTCTTGTCTACTCCACACAGACAAAAGTTATTTTGTGAGGAAACATAAACTTTCCTGCAATTCTTTACTTATATTTTAGCTAATAGGATGGTGGTAATCTTTTAAAAGTAATTTGAACATATATGCACTGAGTTGATTAAAGGGAAAGTATGACATTGACTAAGTATAAAGTAATGCATTTGCTTTTGCTATGAGACAAGACCAGGGCAATGATTAACGTAGTTGCACATCTTTGTGCCTGTGTATAGTTAAATTTATTTATAACCACTAAGCAATTGTATAGTGATTTTTCTTCCCTGTCTATCTGATTTAATTAATGCGATATATAATGGAATGACTGTCATGTTATAGTAACAACTCACCCCACTCTTAAAACATATTCATTTTCTGAAAGCACTTCGTTTCTTTTTCAGGAAAAAAAAATATGTAATAAAGAATTGCAAAACATTTTATTTAAACAGATTGTAAATGTGTTTTAAAAAAAAATAATAAATTATGTCACATTGTACATACCAAGAATTTGTATTGCAGGAATACAACTCATTCTTTGATGTTGATGTATGTTCTTCTTCTTCTGTCAAACTGACCCACAGCTCCTCTATCAGCAATCCTCATCATATCTTCCTTCCATATCCATTGACTGTTTCAGGTTAAGAGAATGATCATGGTTAGAATATCCAGGAAGTCTTTGTAAATACTACGCTCACTGTCACAGCAATGTTTACAGTCATAGTATCCTGTTAGCTCAGACTTTAGAAGGTCTAGTTTTTTTTTAACTGTTCCAGTTTTGTAAAATAAATCTACATTTAAAAAAAGTTAAATTTCATTGTACAGGACCCAGCTACAGTAGCAGGTTGTGGTTGAGAAAGCCGAGGTGTCTAAGATATAGCGGGTTACAAGCATAGCCATACTTGAAGATGCTTCAGAGTGTTTCTGAGTGAGTCAACATTACTTGAATGACTTTCTGGGCTTGACTAGTGCACTACATGTGCTCAGCTCAAAGGTTAAGCTAGCAGTTGATACACACTTGGTTTTTTTGCAGTTGGACACTAAAGGTATAAAAAAAAAAAAGTGCAACTTTTCGCCTGTCATTTTATTTTTTAAGGCTTTCCTAGTTCTCCTGAAGTTTGGTATGCTACAAAAAAATGGAATTAAGGATGGGTATTAATACTGTAAGTATTGTAATGTACTGAATGCAGTTTATTTGAAAGCTGTTTATTATATCATTCCTGATATTGCTGAGATGTGGGTGTTTTTCTAATAAAATTTATATTTATTTAAAGCAATCTGATTTGTTACTCCAAGTTAATACTAATATCTAAATTCTGTGCAAATGTTGTGTCCATGTGTTGAAGCTTTTAAATGTGTAATTACGGATAAAACTGGAAAGAGATCTTGTCATGTTCACACCTTAATTTTATTATGTATCCAAACAAGAAGAAACTGTTCAGTTGTTACAAACAAATGACATTTGTGTTTGTGGTTTCAAGTACAAACAGATTAGAGACTTAAAGGCAAATAAGAGCATATCAGCATGAATTTCAGTCCTGTACAAAGAAAGACTGGTGCTGGACAAAAATACTGCAATACAGATATAAAATAATTTACAATTTAATAGAATTTCATAGAAAGGAGTTCAATAATTTTGTGTTTAACCTCTAAAGTATAGTTGGTGTGACCAGCAATAAATCAATATAGTGTCCAACACGACACCTGAAAGCACATCTTGCTTCTGGTTCTCTTCTCAGCATTAGAAAAGTAGAGATCTTTATTGGCTCATTCTGTCAGTGTACTGGGTATAATCCTTTCTTTCCTTTTTTAACAAATTACTGGATGGTAAATGTAGATGGCACTTTATACAGCTGAGATTGAGACCTTACAAAAAATAAATCCTTCCTTGATAAGATGTTTAAATTTCTTCCCCATTTCCATATTGTCTTTGAGGTTTCAGACAAAATGCCACTTGTCCACTGTACAAGAAAAGAATGACATGAGAATATAAGCATTGAGCCATAAAACACCTCAAATAAAACAAATTTAGCGTGAGTCAGTCATTTTTTAATTTTTTTTATTTTTTTACTTACCCTCTGGAGACACAGGATGTGGGCTACCGAATGCTGGGGCCTGCAGAGTCACAAAACATACATGAAAATGACCAGACCTAACCCTTGTACAGTTTTATATGCTATTATTGTGTTTGCTATCATCGACAGCATATGGAAGTTCTCACCAACTGGACCACATCTCTGGCCTCATCTGCGCTGCAATTCAAAGGGCTGTCACAGCAAGAGATATTTTTGCTGAACAAAGAGGAATTGTCCAAAATTAAAGAAAAAAGGAAAAGTGAGTACTGTTCACAACACACACACACAATTCTATCTGTACACCACACACACTGCGGATGCTTTACGTACCATTCAATCCCTCCACTATTTGTCTGCTTCTGCACTAGTGCCCTCCAGTGCTCATGGGTGGACTTAATGATCGCAACTGCAAAGTCCTATAAGAAAGGACAAAGGACATCAGAGAAGAAGACAACATTTGGATTTCTTAGGGAGCAATCCATTTCAGCCAATTCAGTTTTAACCACTAAAACCACAGTGGACTGCAACCCCTATACCAGCTGTCATGGCTTATCTGTGTATCTTGTATTACAAAGGTCTCAGTACCTTGTCTTTGAATTGTCCATTGAATCCAAATTGGTTCTCAGGCTTCCCATCCGGCACCTTATATTTCCTAAACCAGTTGACGGTGGCCTCTAAATGACCGGGTCGACTCTTGCAGACATCCTCTATGTCTGAGAGACACAAACGCATTCAACAGAATAAGGACAGAGAGACCAGAATTTGCACCTTGTTTGGTGTGAATTAGATATGAATCTGTGCTGTAGTTACACTTGGTATTAAGTATTTCCCCAGTGTGGGATTAATAAAGGATAATCTTATCTTAATACATTTATAAGGGGTCACAAAAGATAGCACTGCTCCACTGCTGATGTAAACAATACAGGCAGAAACAGGCTTTGCAAATTAAGTATGAGGCAAAAAAAAAAATGCATTCAATATGACTGTTAGGCCTTAAGGATACGCACTAAGTTTTGGAAAGAAAGGTTGAATGTAAACAAAACCATGTTGACAATAAAAATTCCACAGGCTATGTACTAGGTTTGTGTTTTAATAACACACATGGTCTTACTGTCTGAGCTGCCAAACATCTCAAAGGACTTCTGTGTTGGATATACAAATATTTCTTTCCAAATTCAATCATTTCGATCTGAAGTGAGCAGTGCAGGTGCATTAGTACCTTAGTCTTCGTATGATGTCAAGTGCAAGTTGTGGAGGCTAGTTGGGCAGCTGATCCTGAATGGCTCTGCATTACTTCCCTTAACAGTTGTATCTTATTATAAGCCTTTACCTCTGTACTTGATCGTCTTGTTTTGCAAATTCTGAGACAAAAATTCAAATTTCCTTAATTTATGATAATACTAAATTCCTTTGGGGCAGAGAAACGATCAGAGTAAGGCAGCTGAGGACTGTTGATATGATCACACCCACTATTTAGGTTTTTGGCATCCGGGTCCTTAGCATTGATGGCGATGACCTTCCAGTCCATTTCTCCCTCATCAATCATGGCCAAGATGCCAAGCACTTTCACTTGGATCACCTGACCTGGGAAGCACACCTGGCCAGGCCAACAACGTATAAATAAATAGTCAATCAATTAACCACAAAATACCATAAGTTATCTGTGAAAAGTGTGAATGACGTACGCAAAAATAAACATCTTAAAATGATAGAAAGCAGTCTTACCTGGGTGCCAATGTCACAAACGTCAATCGGATCATTATCACCGCAACACTTAGTTTCTGCGTCTGTGTGGTTAGGGTCCTCCCATGTCTTTTCCAGGGAACAGTTCAAAAAGAAATCAATTTCTCTAACAAACATTGAAACTGACGAATGAATGAGGGAATAAAAAGAATGCTATCTAATACACTTATAACATTAATGACTCACGGATAACTTATGAACATGAATTTTGTGAAATGAAATTTGTCGAGCACTAAATTAAATTCATCATGAAGTGTTTAAATTGCCATATTATTTGTCAGTCGCTGACAAGGATCATAATCAACACAGCGTGGTGATGATGGACATATACATAAGCGCTGAGATTCCTAAGTTCTAATGTAACCCAGACCCACTTTCCTCACCTGCGGGAGTGCGCCGTAGTTCCAAATGTAACCTTTATGGGGAAATATGTTGGCAACATATCGCAGCTTGCCTTTCTTTACATCTTGTTTAATCGGATTCAGCGACTCCTTTGTTGCAATCTGGAAAGTGAAGCAATTCCAGATGTGTATTTAAGTCGCTTCAGACTTCTTTTGTTTAATCTCTAATTTACATTTTTTGCTTCTATGTTCTTCTATTTGCTCATTTGTAAAGCACTTTGAGTTGCTTCTGTGTATGAATGGTGCTATATAAATAAACTATAAACAAACACTCTTGGGAACATCATTGTACACCTGTGACATTAATGCTTTAACGTTTCAATGTGAGACAGCCTTTACTGAAGTAGCATAAGTGTAATAATCAGATTATTTTAAAAAAAAAAAAAAAAGAAAAGAAGTGAGACAGTGTATTTTAGCCTGTATATAGAAATGGATATGCTGGATCTACACTTACCTCCATTTTAGCATTTGACCATCGAGGTACCTCCACAACCATATTAAAGAGCACCTGAAAGTAAAGAAGCTTTATACTTTTTCTGCTGGTGTGGAAGTAAAACTGACATAAAACATGAATTGGACGATACCTCGTTTTCATTATTCTTGGGTTTCTTAGCTGGCACCCCATGGTCCTGTTGAAAGAAAAAAAACCCTGCTAATTTGACTATGATGTTTATGTAGTTTATTTAGCTAAAAGTAGTCTTGAATTTTCTGCTGCATTTATCAAACAGAAACTAAAACCTCCACTATCAGAAGACTTACCTCTTCTGTCTCTGCTATAAGTGGAATGTCATGGAACGGTGAAATGTATTTCCCTTCAGAGGTTTCTAAGAAAAAGAAAAAAAAAAAACTAGTAAAAATACCAAACAAAATCTGTATACACATAAACACATGGCTCAATGAAATCCCAGGATAGTGTTTGTTAATACAATAATTATACCTTGTATAGCTAGTTTGTAGTGCCCAGGCTTGTCTGTCTTTATTTCCTAGATTTGTGACAAGGTTGAGTTATGCAAAAGTGGACATAGCTAATGGCATGATAACCAAAGGTGTGCGGATTTGGCTGCAAATATTAACAATAGGCAGACCCAACATTTCACAGAGACAAATATTTAATTTTTGTTTTGGATTCAGTGCATATTAAGCCAAATACATCATTTACTTTTTTGACTTAAGACATATCTATTTATAGTATAGTTATTTTTGTCATACTCCAACATTAAAGTTGAGAGTGAAAGTTCATTCTTGACACTGGAAAAAAGAAAAAAAAAAAAAGAAAAGAAAAAGTTAACGCAACATCTTCTTTCCAACTCCTTCTTGTGCTTTCAGTCACATCTCATGGTCTTCCTCAGCAGGTTGAGTTTGTACAATTGTCAGTGAGATAGCTCAGACTGATAAGAATATTAAATTTCTTCATGGCTACAGAACAAATTCCATCCACTTAGGAAGATCATGAAGATGCAGCTGAAAGCTCTGGAATAAGCCAGTCAGTTAAGATGTTATTGTCAAACATTTAATTTCTGGCTGTATAGCAGGTAGTCGTGTACCATCAGTCACAGTGTTGAGTGCTCATTCAAACACAAATAAAAACACTGTTCAAGTGGAAGTATCTTAGCTTGGGTCTTATAATGCAACTGCATCTTTTATTAGAAGTCTCTCTGCATGGTATAGGTTGGCCTGTAGGAACGGAGCTGAGCTGTGAAGCAATTTTGGTGCAGTCGTTCCACATGGTTACAACAGCTTCCACATACGTGATGCACACTGGGCCAAAAAAGCATTTTTCCTTGCACACAATCATTGGAAACGAGGTAGCTGTAAAATGGTGAATACATTTTTTGAAATTCACAAAGCCAGCAAAATGACCCTTTCCATTTGATCCATTCAGTCCAGTAACATGTCTAGAAGTTTGATTCAACCATTTATTTTCCACATTTTATGATGCATAAGACTGATCAACTCTGCAATGTAATCAGTCTAACTTCATCTGACATGCCTGACTGGATTTTATTTCTGCTGGTGGGAAAATCACCCGTTTTGCTGGTTTGAGTGTGCGCGTGTCCTATATGTCCACGTGACCGCCAAACAGGAAGCAAGACCGCGTGAAAAGAAAAATCATTTTCCCTTCCTTTTTGCTTATGAACGACTTTAACATACTGGAAACCGGGGACTGAAAGTAGCAGGGCGTTGACTCTAAAGCTAAGTGGTAAATGTGCCATATGCCAAGCTAAACCCTGCACTCTGCAACTTAAAGGTCAAGCGTTTACCTTGACGTGGAGGTCT
Organism: Seriola lalandi dorsalis; assembly: GCF_002814215.2. Taxonomy (NCBI): domain Eukaryota; kingdom Metazoa; phylum Chordata; class Actinopteri; order Carangiformes; family Carangidae; genus Seriola; species Seriola lalandi. Next base: position 129,936 of record NW_019525404.1, on the reverse strand, counting down.
ACCTGTGGTGTGGTTACCTATCAGACACCGGAACTTGGTGCTACATAGTTATACTACGAAATGCAGGAGAAACACATGGCTCCTCACTCACTCGCGATGATTAACTTACTAAAATAAATCCGGTAGTCAGTAGAATTGGGGCGTCCTCTCTCCTCCGTTTGATAGTGCATCGTTTTTCTCAAATAATACAGATGAGGAGCAGCTGCTGCTTGTGTGACGAGTTTGTTTCGAGAAGCAGAAAATGAGCCGAAAACTGTCACCAGGCAGCCGAGCGACGAGCGCAGCAGCAGCGGTCTCATTATAAACACAGTTCTTCCTTTCCTCGGTTCCTACTTCCCGTCCGCCACATCCAGAACCAACAGTTAAGTCTGCCAGAGTTAAGCTGGCACTTCAGGTCAGCGATTTTTCAAAATAAAAGCATGAACAGTGACACTAATGTTATTTAACCCTCACCATTTTGAGCTATATTACTTAACACCCTCAAATACTGGAATATCACTATGCATGTTATGTTTTTTGATGTTCATGTTCCCGAGGGGATAAAAGCCTTAAAGCCTTAAAGATTTTTTTTTTGTCTTAGAGCTGAGCAGTACCGTTAGATTTTACATTTGAATTTCCATTCAAATCTGATAGTTAGATTGCCTTTAAAAACAACAGCCTGCGCCCTTTAGGATAATCGTGAATATTTAACATGAATTATGCTGCTATCTGTTCATTCAATTTTGTTCTGTCTTTTTTTTTTATGATAGAGGGTCTTTCTTTCGCCTGATGCATGGTGCTATAGGCCTGGAGGAAAGTTAAGCATTGTCATGAAAACATATGCTGAATGGTGGTAAGTGTCACTAACTACACCTCAACAGGCTACTTAGCCGCTTGCCAGCTATTAATATTATACTTTTATTTTGATGATAAAATCGTTGTAACTGGAAGTCGGTTTGTTTTTTCCTATGTTAACTTGATGATTCTTCCAATGCATGCTTGCGGTCCATGCAGAGTAGCTTCATTTTACTGCCACCTAGCTAGCCTCTCTAGTAGAGCCAGAGTATAACTGAGTGACTAACTTTTTCTTTTCTTTTCTTTCCTTTTCTTTCCTTTCCTTTCCTTTCCTTTCCCTTCTTTTCCCTTCTTTTCCTTTCATTCTCTCCTCAGTGTTTCAATGTGTCATTTTCTGTAGTCCTGAAAATTATTATAACTGCTAATGAAACAAAGAGGAAGAAATGTAGATGCAAGACTTTTATGTGATTGTTTTTGTCAAAATAAGCTAAAACACATCAGGCTTATGCAATAAAGTTTTCCATAGTGAATAGAGAACTGAGCAGGTTTGTCGTCCATTTTGAGACCTTCCATAAAAGTCTCTGTCACTTATGCTCTAACATCCCCTTGCTTAAGTGTTTACAGCCTGAAGGTGATGGTTTTGATGGCAATAATCTCCACAGTACATCACAGGATCAAAGTCCATATGTATCTATTGTGCAATAAACAATCGCACACCCCAGCCGCTTTGATGTGTCTCCTTTACTGTCCTATAGGTTGTTCACTGTTCAAACAAATGACACATATTGGCAGCTATTAAAAGTGGGTTCATTAAACTCTTAAACTGCATGCTTGCCTTTGATAGTCTACTATTGCCAAAGGGCTTTGATTATGCTGTGCACAAAATCCTATTCATTCTGTGTGAGTCAGCTACCAGGACAGTTTTGACAAATCTTGCTGAAGTTAGTAGAGGACAAGAAATATTTCATGCTCAAGTGACCAGCAGTAAAAGTTTACAGCTCTAAAGGATAGGTGAGTTTTTATTTTCCCTCCCCCTATTCATTGACCCATCTCCTGTAGTTAGTTTCTGTAAACATATGCTGTTGGTGGTCATGATCATTTTTCAAACAGCAGATTATTATGATATTTTTTCTGTTTTACTATCGTATTTCACACTAAGTGCATTATATGGAATCTGTTATAAATCTGAATCATGTGAAGTTTTATCTTTGGTGTGAATTCATTCAAAAGAGTACACCTCTGTCTTTGAGCAGGTCAAGAGTAGCCACACCCTGAGTGACATGATGTCATATAAGCTCCCTCAGGGCAAAACAATTAATACTGCCATGCTGACGGCTCACAGGAGATAACGCTGTTTACTGATTTGCATATTTGTTGAGTATGTGATTGTTCAGTATTTGTTTTTACCAAGTCTACTTGGTTACGCAATACTGCTCACACTGACATCTGCTATGTTGTAGTACAGTTAAACTGTTCCTGTTTGACAGGAACAGTTAAATTCTTAGGTTTTTCTTAATTATAGACATAGATGATGATGGTGATGATGATACTGATAAAGTAATGTGACATACAGTGATGTGTTGATGACTACCTGACATATAGTTGGGACCCGTATGTGTGTATCTAGTCTGATAGGAGTTAAACAGGTGTCCTATGAACACACCGCACAGTGATCTGAAACCACAATGGGAGCCTTCATTACCCGTGCTTCAATGGGGAGGAAATGCATCCATTCATTGTTCTGGTGAGAACTCACAGTATCTGGTTGCTACGACCAGAAATCATTGTGGCACCGTGCGTGTCGATGAATTTCCCGTCTAACTAGATGTGACATCATATGAGTGTCAATTTATGGGTTATTTCCTCATAAATGGAAACAAAGACTTAGGCACGGCTTATTCCATTTCTCAACACATATGAGTGTTTAAATGTCCTGAAATAGAATTGTGACATGAAACTTTCAGAATATCAGTACAATGCATGTGCATATAGAAAGTGTATGTTTTAGATTTTTATTCATTCATTTCACGTTTCACAGACTTACTGAATCCAGTTCAGTACATTATAAATTATTTGATTTAGAAATTCATTTATTAAATACTGCTTGAACAGAACACTGTATTGCCAAGTGTGATTTACAGCACCCAGGGCATTTACATAAATACTTCCCTGTCAGCACTGTGAATATCTCTGAGAGGGTTCACATTCATTTTACTTTGAGGATTCCTGTTTTAAAAAGAACAAAATCAAAAGTAGCTGGTGGCCATCACTCTGTCCACAAAGCTTTGAGGGAAAGTGATGAGATGCACTTTCTCTGCCCCGAGGGGAAATGATGATCTAAAGGGAGAAGCATAGCACAGCAGCAGAGAGGTGTGGCCACATAGCTCTCATGACAGGTAGACACAGGGAGGAGCTACATTACCTGTGCAGAGCAGGCAGTCAGTGCATAGTGAACAGTACACCTGTTGCACTTCCCAGGCTCTTTCTTTCTCTGTTTCTCTCCCTTTTCCTGCCCCTCTCTCTTTTCCCCCTCTTTTTTCCGTCTCTGGTCTGAAAGCACAAGGTGGCCGACGGCCTCACCATGGATCCCAAGGAGGCCAGCGGGAGTGAGAAGGAGAAGGAAAAAGAGAAGGAGAAAGTAATAAAGAGGAGGAACCGGCCTGTGTTCTTGCGTTACCTGGAGAGGAGAAAGACGGACACTATTGTGGCTGATGACACGGCCAAAGGTGACATCAACCTGGGGACCCTGGTGAGGAGGAGTCAGTCTGACAAGACGGAGTACAGCGCCAAACTAAAAGGTACATCAGCTAATGATCTCCCCAGGGGTCAAAACTATAGCAACAGTCTACACACACGTGAGCCAACACTCAGTTTGAAACATCTCTCAACTCTTTACACTGCAAACTTGTTGCATGACACACTGACTAGGTGAACTTTTAGACAAATATGTCCACTATATGGACACTGATGGACTGTAAGAACAGCATCTATGGCTTGAGGGCAAAAATTCAACACACACACACTCATATAGTATACACTGCTCTACAGCTCTGGGTACTGGGCACCTGTTGTGTTACTATGTGTTGAGCAGGAGATACTCCCAGAGGGATGAAGCCACATATGCAAACTGTTCTCCAAACTCAGGCACAGAGGAGTGGCTTTAGAGGTGTTCCAGACCAGCTCGTAAACAAGACCTCGACACCAGAGATGTGTGAGGAAGGACATTATATATTTATATACTTACACGTATATTTTTCTTCAAGTTTAGTCAGAGAGGTTCACGATATTTCAGGCACTTGGTCTTACAGTTCTGTTTACATTGATTATAAAATTCAACTAAAGAACTGTAGTGATTGGCCTGTAAAGTAAGAACTAGTTGGGAAAAGGAAAATGGGTTAATATCATAGATGCAGCTTTATGTTGCCTCATCATAACAGCTGACACAGTCATTTCACACATTTCCACGTTGCAGAGAAACTGGCTTCACCTGTCCTTACAGTGCTGTCAGTGACTGGGAATGCTGCACTTCAGGCAAAATGGCTGACATGATAGTGTCAGCGGGGGTTAGTATAAAAGATTAGCTAAAGTATGTAGGCTTTCCTGTATCACTTGTTCCTGGGTTTCCTTTCCTGTGAACAATACACATTAAATGCCAAAATGACTTGTGTCACCTTGTTCAAAATAGGAAAGTACTAGCAGCGTACTTCTTACTTGGCGTTGCACTGATAAGATACGGTAGCTTTCACACATACTTGCCTTATCAGCAGCTGCCCTGTTTACCTGAAATACAGACACTCTCTACTTCTTTGCACATTCTGTTTTCTCAACCAGCCTGCATCATGACAGACAAGGTAGTCAAAAAAACACTGGGTTGTTTTGAGTAAACCAATCAACCACCCTCTTTGACTTCAGCGTCACACCTGACAAGCAGATATTTACAGTGGCATTACCATTGCAAATATTGACAGAATAATGACTTCACTTAAAAAGGGCTAAATGCTCAACTAAATGTCTCATATTTGATCACTTCTAACCTTTGTACTGATTTAGAAAATCTGGATGGAGAAGCCAAATGAAAATGAGTGTCCCTCCCTCCCTTCACTTTCTGTCAAAGTGCCCATAATAAGCAAAGCACTCAGCCGTGACTTTTCTAGTGATGGTGCCCAAGTGGCCGGCAGCAAAAGTCTACGCCTGTAAAAGACAGTTTCAGGCATGAGTGTGTTTTTATTTTCCCTTTCGCTATTCACTGATCCGGCTCCTGCAGCTCCTGAGAAAATAAACTTCTTTTTATTTTGTCTGAACAAAAAAGTTTTTAAATATTGTTTCTTGTAGCATTTTCTTCTTTTGATAATTTTTTCTCCTTTTTGGCTGAAAAATATGCTGTTAGTATTCTCATCAACAGCAGCTTATTATAATAATGTTTTTTCTGTTATACTAATATATTTCACACTAAGTGTATTATATGGGATCTGTTGTAAATCTGAATTATCTGAACTACAGTTGAAACAATCATGTTGATCATGTTGATCTCTTGATCATAGACTGACTGATGTCGATTATGAAGCAAACTAGTCAACCATTCTTTGGTTCCCGCTGAAAAGTGAGGATTTGCTGTTCTGGCAAATTGTGATGGGACTATTACTATTTCAAAATTTTATAGACCAAATAATGACTTAAGAAAAGGATTGGCAGATCAATCATTAATTTAAAAAAATCATTCATTGGAGTCCTAATCTGAAGCCGACGTGAGTGGCCTCACAGCTGACAAACAGTATTACGTATTTACAGTGGTATTACCATTGCAAATATTGACAGAACGATGACTTCACTGAAAGAGGAAACATGTGAGCTGCTGCTCCACAGTCAGCTCTCATGTGCTTGTCAGACAGGTTGGTCGAGCCACAGACCCATGGCAACGTGATATCAGTGTGTCTAATCATTTACAGTAATATAACTAAATATAATAGTTCTGGCAATGGTTTACCAGCACAAAACTCACATATAGGGACAGTAATAAATAATATACAAATATCCCTTTGTATTTATCGACTAAACGTGCATGGAACAAGTTACTTTGTTGTGGGTTGATACTGTTTGAGGACTGACTTTTACTTTGTTTGTGTCTGTGTGTGTGTGTGTCTGTGTGTGTGCGTGTGTGTGCGTGTGTGTGCCTGTGTGCGTGTGTGTGCGTGTGTGTGCCTGTGTGCGTGTGTGTGCGTGTGTGAGTGTGTGTCTGCAGCCCAGGTATTACTCATATTGTGGAGGCCTGAATCTGTTTACATAGTCACATTATTGGGACATGTCTTCCTTATGGTGACAAAGAGCAAGTCCTTATAATGTAAATCATTAGGGTGAAGACATGTCTTAAGGTTAAAGTAAGGTTAAGTTTAGGTTAAGGTTAGAAATAGACAGGGTGTAGTTATGGTTAAGGTTAGAGCAAGTCTCCAGGAAATGAATGTAGGTCAATGTGATGTCCTTTGAAGGCATGACATGCCTGGTTGTGGGTATGTCTGTGTGTGTGTGTGTGTGTGTGTGTGTGTGTGTGTGTTTAGCATTAAACCTTTCATGGCATTTTTTAGTCATTTTTATAGTCATATATGGTATCAGTCAGTATGATATACGGTTACAAGCTTAATGATAATTGTCCAAATTTCCCATTACTGAATATCTTTTTTAGTAGATCTTCAGGCTTTGTTCAATTTCAGCAAATTTCCAAAATATATTCTCAGTGATAAAAATCCAGTTGTGAACTTTGCTGTGTGGCAAAGTCTTAACGTGTCATTCTTCTTGCTGGCGATACATGATACACCATGCCTTGTATTCTGTTCAGTCTGTCTGCTGGATCCTTTTCAATGGGCTGAACACTGAAAAGCCCTGTATCCACTTTCATGGGAACTCCTGTGCCGGCAACCATACCTCACCAAACATAATGCTGCACGGCGAAAGGATAAGTCAGCGCAGTCTGAGATCTGCTGCTGAGTTGTAGTAGGCTAGAGTACATTTTATTCAATTTTTTTGTCACACTGCGAACGTGTCCGTGTGGAAGAATCTTTTCAAGGCCAGTTTTGAATGAGATTTCATAGAAGATTTCAAGGTGCTTTTAAAAGAATCTGTTTGACATTTCTCTTACTAACAATTTGTACTGTGGCAAGAAAATGTTTGAGTAAAAAAGTGATGAAGTGTGAAAAGAGTTGAAATCAGATTAAAAATATAATACATGTCCAGCAAGCCATCAAGATACCTCACCTGATCTCTCATTGGGGAGACTTTTCTCACTGGTGGAAGTTTTCAGAGATTCTGGGGCGATTCTTTTCACGCTGAAAGCCCATGTAGATATATGGCACTTGATGATACTGTTGAAACATGAATGTGATACTTTTTTTTATATAACATTTCCACTAGTAAAACAGTGTCTCTGATACTTTTACTAGAAATTAAGAAATATTTTTAAAAAGGGATTCACTCCAAAGCTTCATTGGACTCATACAAAGGGATGAGACTGTCATTTTCTGGAGATAATATCAGACACAAGTTCATTTATAATGATTAAAAGTGACTGCACAGCTACGTTCAGTCTTATGACAATCGATCTCACACTGTTTACTAATCATGTTTTTATTGTATAACAGCCCAACAATGTGAATTCACACATACACATTATAGATTTCACCTGTTGAATTGTCTTTGGTCATTAAGAAAAGATTGAAACAAAAGAAGGAAGGAAAGTTAAGCAACTTTATTTCATACACTGACTGTACAAAATGCAACCATCAAGATACAAAGGAATGATATGAAAAATGAACACTGCTCAACAATGCAAGGCTTATAATATGTAATAATATAATGTGGTCATTTTGTCCATGTATCAGAAAAATGTTGTAAAGCTGTAACAGTAACCAGACTGTGATCAGACCTCTGGTGCAGTCAGCCACCACAATTGCATGACCACAATCTGTGCGATGTTTGTATTCATAAGAAAGTGCATAACCTCTTCTACTCAGCCTCAGCAAAAGTTTCATTATCTGCACCTTGTCACATTCCTATTCCTGTACAAAACAAAAGACTCTTTGGAAATGAAATGATAAAGAAACAGAAGCTACAGCTGCAATACTTGTTTTTCATTGATAGTGCAACTTCCTTGCTTACTTGCCTAAAAAATTAGATCTGTTGTAAACCCAGAATCAAAGAGAACTCATACAAATACCATGTGTAAATGGTCTAATCATGATCCACATAGTTAATACGTGTAGTATTCCTGTGCAATTGGTGCCTTGGGTGCAGATAACCATACTGTAAGGAAGGTCTTCATAACATTGGTAATATAAGTGGCATACAAGACTAAGTTGATATTCTTGTGGTCAAATCTTATTCATGTGCGTATGTGTGTAAAATGATTAAAGATGAAGTGGATGCATTTTGTTGACACATGCATTCATGACTGTGTGCGTGTCTTTTCTATGCATCAGTGTCAGAATGCATTTATCCTTGCATATGTAGGTGTGTGTTTATCACTGCCTGCCACAACACACACACACACACACACACACACACACACACACACACTCCCAGTCTGAGCAGATGGAATGCCTGAGCATGCCGTAGCATTACATCAGCGGCACGATTTGCTCTGTAACCTGACACAGGCCTCGCAGCCTTCTGTCACCCTTCCTCCACCCCACCCCCCTCTCTCTCCCTCTCTCTCTGTTCATCTCTCTCTCTCCCCCCAGAGGAGGAAGTGGTGCATGGTGTCGATTAGGCAGCAAGGAAGCATCCCTCTTCCCTGAACAGACAGTCCTGCCTGCCTGCCTGCCATGCAAAGCACAGAGCAGCCACAGACTGATTAGGAAGCGGAGCAATAAAAAAAAAAAAAAAAAGAGCAGTGAGCCTGACTGGCATGTTAAGTGAGGCCTTTTGGCGTTCGAGTCAAAATAATTAGATCACCGTGAAATACTGATGGCTGCTCAGGCGTCAAGCGGATGTGTTAGAAGAGATATATGTTTTTCTAAGCAGACACAGCCCACAGGGCCGTGGTGTTTACCGCCATCTGAGCCACAATTGGCATGAAATGCTGGCGAAAACATAAAAGTTTCTTGAATTTGCAGATCTACACCAAAATGTAGGTGTACTCACATCATCATTAGCTTTGCGTGACCTTGTTTGACGTCTGATGAACTCATTAAGGCTGCCAGGTGCTGTGATTGCTACATTAGAATACACCTCTAAACAGACCGAAAACAACAACAACAAGAGGAACAACAAAAAAAACCTGCTCATCTTCATTTATTTTATAATAATGCTGTGATGCCATTTTTTCCTCTCAGAGAAAATGACACCACATGACCTGTCCACACCCCCGTCTCCAGCCGTGGACCCAGAGGAGGTCCGCTTGAGGAAGATGAACCGCAGGGCAAAGGTGATCCAGGAGCTGGTGCAGACTGAAAAGGACTACCTCACCGACCTGGAGCTGTGCATCAGAGAGGTGGTCCAGCCTTTACGAAACATGCAGGTAGATGTTTTCTTTGCTCAGATAAGACTCAAATTTGTACAACTCAGCATTAATTCTCAGCTAGCTTAGAGTAAGATGATGTTCAAAGTGTCACTTGTTTATTTGGTACATCTTATACACTATTTCTAACATTAACCTCAATTCTGACAGTAACCTCTATACACTTAACTTCTGTACATCGTTTTTCAGAAAAACATGAGAATTGAATTAAACTTTAGGGACATTTTACTAACACAGAAGGAGTCATGAATCAATGCTGAAAAATCCACATAAAGATGACCTAAAAGGATAATCAATATTAACCACAGTTAATTTTTTACAGTTAGATTAATTTGACATTTGGACGTAAAATGTAGCTACTACTCGCATATTGTGAGTCATTTTTTATAATTTCATTTGGTTACAGTGGGGCAAACCCATATTTTACACTGTAGTGTCCTCATCTTGTGTTAGGTTGTGGATATCGATCGGCTGTTCACCAACATGGAGACAGTGTGTGAGGTGTCTGCGGCACTCCTTCACAGACTGCATGAGGCCATGGCTGACCCAGATCTAGAAGCGGTCGTCATAGGTAACGCCGTTTTGACTCTTGTCTGGTTTAATTTCTTGTTGACTTTTGTTGCTCTGGATAATGTTAGACCAAAGATCTCATGTCCCATATATCACTGTATTTGAAGGAGACGTATTCATCCAGGCGAAAGCAGCTTTAGAAGATGTATATAAGATTTACTGTTACCACCATGACGATGCCAACATGTCACTCAAATCCTATGAGAAAGAGGAAGAGATAAAGCAACATTTCACCACATGTGTATTAGCACTGAAGTAAGTCACGTCACTTCCTCCAATCACATCATTTAAAACTTAACTTCCCCGATATTCTACATGTTATGATTTTTACTGATTATTATCTTTGATGGTGACTGTATTTCTTTGTCTTTGTACTTACAGGAAAATCTACGACCAAGAGTGAGTATCCTACAATGAAAAATTGATGGTGACATTTAAAAGATATTGAAATTCATACTGAATACTCAATCAAATACAGATCATGATTGTTGTGTTGCTCCAGCAGTTTTGCTCCTGTTTTGTTGTTTTTGTTTTCTTTCCTGAATCTCTGTTCTGTAGGCCGTAACAGTTCATGCAGATCACTGTTTACTATCTAATATGCTTATTTACACAGAGGAAAACCTAACTTGCTGGACATGGGTTCACTGCTCATCAAACCTGTCCAGAGGATCATGAAGTACCCGTTGCTGCTTAGGGAGCTGTGGCAGGCCACGCCTGAAGACCATCCTGACTATCGGCCACTGCAGGAGGCGTTCACTACTGCCAAGATCATAAATGTGAACATCAATGAGTTCAAGAGGCGCAAAGATATAGGTGAGGTGTCTTTTTTAATGAATTATTTTGCAACCTGTGATGTTTAATAATCACCAATGAAATGATATAGGTTGTGCTGCTAAATCATCTGCTATCCTGACCTAATACCACGTCTTTTCAACTTTGGCCCCATATTTTCATCTATTCTCAGTTATGAAGTATAAGAGGTTGGAAGATGAAGGCACACTGAGGGGAAAACTAAACAAGTTAAACATACATTCCATCCGTAAGAAAGGCGACAGGTTTGCTGGTTACCTCAAGATCCTCACTGGAGTTGAACCACAGGTAAAATACTAAAAGGTTTTTTTTTTTATTTTTATGGTTCACTCCACAATCACTTTAACCGCAATTAAAAGATGTAAATGGAATAAAAAGGTACCAAGCTTGTGGACTTGACAGTTAAAATGAAATTAAGAATTGCTGCTTTTATATAGCCCCCCTTTTGGCATTTGCAAGTGCAGACATTTAAGGAAAGACAAAGACATAATTGACACTATTTTTCTATTATAGGTGAGAGATGAAGTATTTGATCGAGAGGAGAAACTGTTCAGGAGTCTGGAGAAGGCTGTGAGGCAGCTGGTCAAGAATGTTCACTGTTACCTGCAGCACACTCAGGTAGGTGTATGTTAGCAAATCATCTCCCATTGCAAAAATGAACATGTTTAATGCTGTTTCAATGTAAATCTTCTGTCAACTTTCTTCATTTTTTTTTTTTAATGCATCTTCTGCAGGAGATGGTGTCTGTAGCTGTCCAGAGTGTGCAGGACATGGAGAATATTGTCAAGGATCCAAACAAAAATGGGATAAACGGCTCATTGCACAATAATGGCAATGACCCCTATAAGCACTTTGTAAGTGTGGCTTTTGTTGTACTTCACAACAAAAATGTCGTACTATCCAGCTTACCCATGCCCCCCCCCCCCCC
>NW_019525404.1:14670-118328 GCF_002814215.2 Seriola lalandi dorsalis | reverse complement strand
CACCACCACCACCACACACACACACACACACACACACCTGAATCCTCTGTATCTGGGCCTGTCCTTGCTTTGCTCTCCTGTTCCTACATGACCTTCCATTCACCCACCAACTGTGACTCATCTGTCACTTTGCCCATAGCTGCCTGTCTTCTGTCCGTTTTATTAATCCTTTTCCTCTGTGCCTCTAACCTTTCTAGTAGATCCCGCAGTCACTCTGCCACCTTCCCTTTCCCACTCTCTTCTCTCTGTGGATTGCACTGTTGCCAATTCTGATATAACTGCACCTTTGAATAAGACTCTTTGTGTAGCAGCTCTTCACTGCAGCAGTTCAGCACTGCTCCCAAGCAAAGTCTGTAATGACCTTTACAAAATAACTGTATTCACAAATGCACATAGAGGAAAAGCAACAGACTTATTTTGTATGAAAGGGTTCCATTGTGTGTGCTACAATCAAAACATGACAAGTTGTAACTGATAGATGGTTTCATCAGAAGTAGAGCCTTTTCACCAAATGGACAAATCTTTTTCTCGGTGCAGTACTACCCCATTCCATGCTCCTAACTCATATTGTAAGCTGAACAACATCAGTACTTTTTGTTTGTCTGCATGCAAATTAAGCTGTAGCAGCTCTCTTGTTGTTATGTATTCAAGGTTAATGTTAAAGCAAACTTTACTGTCTCCCCTTGGAGAAAAATGTTGTAAAATAGAGTATGCAGCGGCGCATACTAAAAACAAGACATTGCATACTTACTACAAAAAAATCTTTTAATACCACAGAAATACACTAAAAGTACCTGTTTACATCTACAGAATATATAATAGAGAATACATAATGAAAAGAGGCAGACTACTGCTGTGAATCGCTATTCATCTTCTGCTATCTCATTGACTTCTTCCTCCAGAAAGACAGTATGGAGCGCCTGGTCCTCGCTCCCCTCTCCTCCCTGCAGGGCATGTTCACAGCCCCGCAGAAGCTCATCCAGAAGCGTTATGACAAATTGCTGGATTACTGCAGTCGCCTGGAGCGCTCTTCCTCCTTTTCATCCTCACCCTCCTCAGCCACCACCTCTTCTTCCGCTCCCTCACTGGTGTCAGAGGACCCGCCTGGTCCTGCCAGGAGAGACTATGAGGCTATCAATGCCTTGCTAGTGGAGGAGTTGCAGAGGTTCAACATGGCCGCCTATACTATCCTGACCAACTGTGTGGTGTATCTTGTTGCCCTACTCAGAGAGCTGATGGATAGAATACTACTCCGTGCTCCATCCATGCAGCAGCTACCAGTGAGGATCCTCGCACACATTATTAGACGCATTTCACATTTTGGCCTATTTGATACTGAAACTTAACTGTGTTATGTTTGCTTTTCCAGGTTCCATTGTCAAACATTGCTGAGGTGCAAAACAGCATCATGGATGAGCTCAATAATCTGGCTTTTGTTAAAGATAATGCACAGAAGCTGATGGAGCGCAAAGTCAGCTTTGAGAGACGAGACAAGAAAACAACGGTAAGAAAGTGGATATAATCTAGAGTAGATTACGTGTCATTCTGTCATGAAATCCGCACCATTTAGATTCCTGATCAGTTGAGTAAGCATCCGTGAACTCCACATTAACCCCAGGTTAAAACAAAACCAACGCATATTCCTGACTCTTTTAGAAATTAATTAATCTATTTCCAAGTCATAAATGAGCAGCTACAAGTCTTATCAAAGGCAGACACAGAGAACAGCTCTTGGCTGTGATTATCTCAGGCACTTGGCAACCTAAAGCTCCACCAGGTATCAGTCCCCTGAGATTTGCATATCCATGTGTGTGTAGGTTTGCACATATGCCTACAAATCTGTACATACTATATGCGTGTGTTTGTACCTTTACATGTAAATAGATCTACCTGAAACTCCTACCCCCAGGATCTTATTACCTTTCGCCCTCCCTAGAATACTCTTGAACACTTGTAACCAACAACATGCTAGCAGGTGCACACACACTATATACTCACTTCATATATTTACACCCCTTTGCGCCGTGCTGTCCTCCAGATGCTGGAGGTGCAGCATCAAACTGAGGAGCAGCGTGCCTGGCTGTTGGCAGAATACCCACTGAGCCGTCTGTACCAGCTGAAGAGGAAGTGTAATGGCTGCCAGGAGCAGGACCTCAGCCTGCTGGAGGGAGAGCTGGTGGCCCTGCTGGAGGATACAGACCCATTAGGCAGCAGCAGCCGCTGGCTGGTTCACGCTGGAGGCAAGTGTGTTTATGTGTGTGTGCATGCACAAGGACAAAGACCCTTGAGGCAGAGGTAGCTCTTGGCGCATATTCTTAATAAGACATACAAGGTGAATTAAGTTATCACACTAAATCATCTGCAGGCATGGTCGGTATAGGTCTCCTTTAAAACACATTCCTCTGTGAATACACCTGCATCTATTAGATGACTGAGGCTCTGTAGACGCACCAAACTTTAAACTTTACTTTCTGACTCTGACAAGTCAGCGCACAAGAATCAGTCCCAGGAGCCCCTGTGATGTCATGGTTGCTGGTACCTCTTCTCCTGCCTCTGGAGATGGTTGCCTCAAAACAGGGCCAACTCCATTGCTTGTCTCTATCTCCCCTCTATGTCTCGCAAGAAGCACCTGAGATCCCAACGTCTTGTTTGGAACAAACTGCTGTGCGTTGTAAGCAGTGTTACTTAGAGTTCAAAGCCATTCCCTTTGGGTATTCAGAAACAAGGATGGAGAGATGCTGCTTGCGTGCCTCTCTGTACTCTGCAATAACAAGTTCTTTTTTTATGAGCGCTAGAAAAAAAAAAAGGTGTGTGTATGTTTCTTGGTATAAAGTACATTCTTCACAGTCTTGTCTTTTCCTTTGGGATTACAAGCATTCCCAGGAAGTTGTTGTTCATCCCTCTGTTGATATCAACACTATGAATATGCTTGCCTCATATTTACACACTCCTCAGGTCGCTCACTGTAACTGGATTTCAGATTGTGTAAGCAAATACTCTAGCTTATGCTTACAGCATAAATGTGAGAAATGCAGTGCCACATATTAAACACGCATTTATCCTCTCGGCAACAAAGGAAAATGTCAGCAGTTATGTCAGTGTTGGACATGTAAAGGGTCAGTTCACTCAAATTGCAGAAGACCATGTTCTCACTAGTAATATTTAGCCATGGAGATTTTGAAACGCAATGCTTAAAGAACTGAAAAAAATATATATTTGAAGACAGCAATATACTTGTTTCTTGTTGCGGACATTGTCTAGTATTCATCCCCATTTTATTGTGGTGGAGGCAGAAATCTCAAAGATGGATATCTGGGAATAATAGAACTATCTGCATGGTTAGCTACCACTGCCACTACTTTGTAATTTGGGTGAACCAGCCCTTTAAAAGTGAAGAAGTCAGGCATCCTGACAGAGTGTCACTGTGTATCACTGTTAGGGACACAAGGCTACGTCTATTCCACATTCCTGAAGCAGTACAACCCTCTGAGGGACTCCCAGCGGGCAGGCCAGATGGCCAAAGAGCAGCAACGGCAGCAGCCACCTGCCATGGTGGACGACGACTTCGACGACATCAGCCTGTTCGTGTCAGGCAGTGGCAGCAGCAGTCTGCGCAGCTTCAACCTCAACACCACCGACAGCAGCTCGACCCTCTCCGGTCTACAGGGGGAGCCGGAGAGCCCGGAAGACCTGGAGGACACAGTGGACACAGAGGCTCAGCAGGTGTGTATGTGTGTGTGTGTGTGTGTGGTCGCCTGCGTGTGTTTTGTTGACTGTTCCTGCACCATATGGATGTCACTTTAAGATATTACATCGCTCAGCACTGGGGAGGATAAAAAAAAAAAAATCTTGGTTCAGTTCAGTTTAATTTCCACCTTGAGAACAGTTAAGGTCAAAAAGATGTTGTAAAATTCAAAGCTGCAGAATGACTGTACCTCAATCAAGTGTGTGTACAGGCAAACCCTGTCAATTTGAAATCCACCTTCTGAGAAAAACAACCCATAAACCAATTAAAATGACACAACGCTCAGTAAACCATGTAATTTTAACTGGGTTTCAGAGAGCCATGAGGGTATCCTCACAGAAGGACAGCTATAAAATATGAGTTATTAAAGTGGCAGTAAAACCGAGGTGTGCAGGTATATGGACCAGATCAGCAGAAGATATGCTACTGCAGAAGCACATTTGATAGTTTTATCGTGTCTCTGTCTAGCTTGCATTAAAATTAAATGGGTTAAATGACATCACGCGACCACAGTGATGTAACTCAAGCTTCATCATCCCTGGGCTTTGTCCTCCTTGTGGTCATGTCTTTATAAGCTATGACTTCCCAGTATGACTCTGATCTTCATCATGACATGACACAGTTATTGGTCTTAAAATATACAGTGCTGACCAGAGTCAGTAAATTGGAATAAAAAGTAGGATTAGTGGTAACACTCTCTCAGTAGGGAAAACAAATAAATAATGCCACCTGCTGGATTTACAGGAGAGTGCACTTCAACGTAGTTTCATGTCTTTCAATGTAAGATTTACACACCAACACTTATAAAGTACCTTTGGTCAGTTCACTGCTTTCACAAAAAATACTGACTTACATTTGATTTATGTCTGTTTCCACAGTTTTATGCAGTCTATGCATTTCAAGCACGCTGTGACCAGGAGCTGACCTTGCAGGAACAACAGCATGTCCGCATCCTCCAGTTCTGTGACCTGGGAGGCAACAAGGAGTGGTGGTTAGCTGAGGCTAACGGACAAAAGGGATATGTCCCTGCCAACTACCTAGGCAGGATGTCCTATGCCTAAATAGAGGCTCTCTATTCAGGCATAGGATTTTCACAAAACCAATCAAATCCAGAAAATCAAACCCAGAACCAACCTGTGGCATTTTAAACAAAACTGCTTGCTCTTTAATACATTATATAAATAGTGCTGACTGTAAAACATGTTGCATTCCTGCTTGTGAATGTCAAAGGAGCAAATGATGGAGACAATCCCAGCTCACACAACCTGGACAGGTCGCCAGTCTATCACCGGGCCGACATAGAGACAAACATCCATCCTATGTGGCAAATTAGTGTCACCAATTAACCAACTAACCTGCATCTTTGGACGGTGGGGCACACACAGACACAGGGACACCATACAGGGGGGCCCCAGCCAGCCAGCAAGTTCAAACTGACAGAGCCTTCTTGCTGTGAGGCGTCAGCGTTAACCACTGTACCACCATGCTGCCCTCAAAATGTATCACTAGATGTTATTATCAGATGTCTCATACCAAAAGTGTTGATGTTGAATCTTATTTGCCTCTAGAGGATCATAAGAGGAGAGTGCACCAATGGGACTTGACCAGTAATCTGATGAATGTGGATAATGATGGTGGGAAAACACAGGGCACTGTGCCAAGCACTTTTGTACTTCAGTGTTGTTGAGTTTATATTGATAATGAAGTAAATTTTTATATGTGAACTGATTTACAGATGAAGCAAATATTATATGTGAAATAATCTATAGATGAAGCAAAAGTTATATGTGAAATGATTTATACATGAAGTATACATTATGTTTTATGTGAATGTAAAATGAAGAAATCTATAATGTCATTTATATTTTAACAAATATGTGCTATATAAACAGATCCTTTAATGATAACTATTGTGATCCATTCTCTTTGTGTGAAGCGGAACATAATGACTCACATTTAGGGACCCCACATGCTACAAAGTCAGTGATATGGTCAGTTTATAAGAAGAGGATATTTAATGACGTTTGTTGATCAAAAGTGACAGTCACTTTTTTCCAATGTTTAGATTTGTTAGGACAGAACGAGGCACACAAGAGTCCAGCAGCATTTACACAAAGTAAGATTCAAGTATTTGACTGGATGGTGTTAATCCATGTACAGATGCTCTTGTAATACAAACATAATGTTCTGGCACTAATTTCACACTGTTTAAGGGTTTATTTTCTACTCCCTCAGATCTCCTCCTCCTGCTCGTTTCTCTCCATCTCTGCTCATTTCTTCAGTTTCTTCTGTGCTGCTTTCTTCTTCACCAGTTGTAACCGTTTCATGGCGTTAAGCTGAGACTCCTGAGATGTCGGTGCTTTGTCCCCCGGTGCAGCCTTTGACCCATTCCCATTGTTTCCGTTACCTCCTCCATTATTGCCTCCGTTCCCTCCTGCACTTGCCTGGGAGCCGCTCGGGGAGCCGCCCCCCGATGAGCCAGAGCCTTTCCCCTGGTTTTCCCCACTCGATGAACGGTTCAATGGCTGCTTACCCAGAGTCAGGGGTGGCGGAGATTTCACAGGCACCTGGCTGGAGCCGTTTCCATTTCCTCCCCCGGGTACCTTTGCACCGCCAATTCCCGACTTGGCTCCAGCTAGCCCAGACAAGCCGACAGGTTTCTGGCCAGAGGGAGCTGTCAAGGTCTTGCTGCTGCCACTTGGGCCCGAGGAACCCAGTTTGGAGCTGGGAGGAAGAGAAGGGTTTGTCTTGGCGCCAAATGCAGCCCAGCCTGTAAGACCACTGCCCGAGGAGGAGGAGCTGCTACTGGTGGGATTGGCTGATGTTGTGGACGCCTGCATGAAATGAAAAACAGTCACCGCAATTATCACAGTGCAACACGAGCTTAACAGAAATTGTAACGAAGAAGACACCAATACTTCTGGAATTAAATTGTCAGTGTTCATCAAAGCTATTTATTTGATAAATCCTGTGCCCAACTACATATTTGCGTAAGATACGGAAATCAGCAGAGTTACCTGCGAGTCAGACAATGCCTCAACTTGCTTACTTGAGCAATACTTTTACTGGAAACAAACAGAACTGTCATTCCTATTGCGGCTGGTATTAACATAATCAAATCACTGACTAAAGGCTTAATATTTGCTGTCAAAATAAGTTCATGGTGAACTCCAATAAGTAAATGTTCTCTGAAAAGTTTTACACCCTTTCCCTCTGGAGAAATGATACTGCAGCAGAAGTCAGTGGTCTGATCCTTGAAAATAAGTGCATACTTTCTGCTCATTTTCATCCTCCTCCTTCCTCATTTATGCAGTCTGCCTTTTAGAGCAGCTTTGCACATTGACAGCTATTGCTCTTCTCTCACTTGCTACCAGTCATAAAGATGGAGAACCCTAGTTTTTGCTCAACTTGAGGGTGACACACAATGTTAACAATTCACATCCCATCACTACACATTGTTGGCATCGATACCGTCTTGCATGCTTTTGAAGTCTCATACACTGTGATAGCCGTATTGAGTTAACACAGACCTTCACTTCTGTTCTTTTGAAGGCTTGGAAGGTGCTGGCTGTGTCAGGTTTGGATTTAAGCTCTGCCTTTTTCACCAGTGTGTCCTTTACAACAGGCGCTGACGACGCAGATGCAGGGGACGGCTTCTGTGCAGGTTTCTGTGCCTATTGGACAAATAAAAATTGTTTTAAACAAAAACAGCAGCTCCTAGTGACATGACTATGGACTCACCAGTCAGCTGGTCAGCGCTGATGTGCTATATAAAATAATTAATAATAATTTTCCTCACCATACGTTTCATTTGCCTGGTGCAGCGGGCACAATACCACACAAGCCGGGGGTCATTAACTTCTTTGTCTGTCACCTGGGGTTTGTGACAGTCCTGGTGATACAGATTATGGCACTCTTGGCATTCCACCAGCTGGTTTCCCATTGTGACTGTCATTTGTCTTAGGTTAAAAAAAACAAAAAAACACAAGAAGTGGAAAGGAACAGGTTATTAACTTTCCAGGCTTGAAGAAAGGTTTAGAAATATTAATAACTGCACGGGAATGTGTACTGATATCCTGGATACTCATGCAAAAATTCAAGTTTAATTTATTTACTTATAATTGACATGTACCTGCAAACCACACAGGCCAGGCCCATTTCCATGGCAAAGTCATCAGCGTTGGTCTCCTCGTTGTCGTTCATGTTTGACAGGAGGTCTTTGCTCGTCTGAACGGTAATCGGAGAAGAACGATTCTCCTGTTTCTCCAAGCGAGGCTTTTTCGGAGGGTCCACCTCACCCAAGTCAACCCTAACCTGTTTGCCAGTAAGACAGAAAGAGGTCAGTTTGACATCAAATCATAACATCGTCAAAATGTAGCTACCTTGTTCATTATTTTACAAGCAGTCCTTTATGGAATTATGCATGTGTGCATCTTGCACTTCAAGGAAGTCTCTGGGCACTACTCTCCTCATCGTGCAATCAGTTCTGACCTGAACTGTATGGATCTGCTTAGTCTTTCTTGCAGAGTGCAGCTTTGCAATATGATGCTGTAGGTCTAAAAGAAACTTGAAAACCAAGACATGAAAACATAGCATTTCCTCCGGTCATGTAGTTTTACATTTGATCATGACTTAACAACTTTAATAATTTATGCTGTACTACTTCAAACATGACTGGAACATAGCTGACAAAGAAATGCAAAGCAATAGTCAGGGCAGCCACTAACATATTTTGTGTGGTTTTGAATTTATTTTGGAATGTCTGTTTTCTCCTATAGGATGGTATTTGCCATTTGGCACACCTTTGCATGTAAAATCATGAAAATGAATGTCTTTCTGAGCACGAGACTAATTTTATTCTGATCAAAGAGATACAGAATTTATCTGGTACCTTCTCAGCGGGTCTCTTCTCTCCTTCTTTCTTGCTCTTTTCTGAGCTGGATTTGCTGCTGCCACTGCTGCTGCTGGAGGATGAAGAACTTGAAGAGGACTTGGAGTCCTGTTTACTTAAGCTCAGTTTTGACACAGACCCCTTGGACACCTCTATATCCTGAGAATACACAATGATAATACAGAGCACTTAGCAGTTAGTTGGATAATTACACACCAATTAAATTGAAAGAGAACATAACAATAATAAGGTGGGTACGTGACTAAATCCTTACTTTTTGTGAAGAGCGGTAAGATGAGTCACTTCCTCTTGAAAGGGACTCATCTAGTAAAGCTTTGAGTTTCTCTGCTGAATCTTTACTCTTAGAGTGCAGGTAACTCAGTCCCTTTAGGAAGATGGGATCCAACTCCAGACTGACAGGTCCAGCCATTGCTTAAACTGGAAATAATAAAATAATGTTAGCCTATTAGGCTTCAGTTACAACTTCCTCAAATACCAGCTGCAGCCATTCAAAGACAAATCTGGTTAAAAAAAGTTGCTTCTATTCTATAACATAAAAAGACAAAACAAGAATTGCAGCTGCCATATAGACATTGCAGTGTTAACACGAGACAAGGATACTCTTCTTTGAACAAAAAGTCTTTACAAGGCCTTAATCTCTACAGAGTTTTGGTACAGTCAATACAACACAGTGTAAACAAAAGCTTTCTTGTATCTGCATCCTCCTAGCTGGAATCACTTAGTTACTTAATGTGCGGTCTTAATGTCCATTTTCACTATCAGCTGTATTACTCTGGGCTGTTAACATTAAAGAAATAAACACTTTTCCTCTCCACATGAAACATTTAGGAGGACTTAAATATTCAGTGTTTCTCTCTCTCAGTGAAGCCTGGCCTCTTTTGCCACTCATACAATTGTTGTTTTTATATTGAGACATTTGCACTGATGACCGTAGCCATCAACAATAATTACATTAGATGACATAATAATACAAAATAGAATGAGAGGAGAAGGGAGGAGAGAAAATAGGCCAAAGTAGTTGAGCATCAGCTGCAATAATCATTGGGTATAGTACATTATTTGCGAAGGTAGGATAGTCCTGTGGGTTAGGGCCCATATGTTATTACTGTCCTGATTCGGTCAGTTGGGTTAAATTTAAATAATTACGTACAATCAAACGTACGTAACGACTTAATTTGGTTGCTCTGGACCGTTGTTCGTCCGGACCCTCAGAGCATTGTACCAACGGCATAGTGGCTGAAGTTACCTTCCCGCTCAGCTGTCAGTTATAAAATCAAGTTCACAGATTATTAGTTTTAGTTTGGTTACATTACCTCACACTCTGCTTCTGGTAAAATACCTGTCCTTTAAACCGGTATGTTCGTTTTGGTGAACAAATGACGATTGAGCAACACTTCCTATAAAAGAAGCAGGCAGCCGGGACGCAGCCTTCGTCTTACAATTTGTGCAACCGTTAAATATGTCCGGAATGTACGCGCGCGGAACCCTTTTAATCTTTGTATTCAAGAGTCTTACATAAATTTCTGCATTCAAAATGCACGTATATCTGTATATATATTGCGCAATTAATGCACCGTTCTAATGTACGCATTATATCCATTAACATTGATTCGTACGTTTTGATAGCAGACGGCTGATGGCGCTGTGGAGCCATCTTAGCTTTGGCACAGGGAAAGAAGAAGCCGCACTGCCCGAGGAAGCGTGCACTATAACAACGTGGTTTTATTGAAATTGCCAGTATTTTTATGCGCGTTTCTAAAGCTGCTGTGAGTATCTATTAATGTCATTTTAAGCGTCGGATCCAAAATGGTATTATAGCTTACACATACTAGCTGCCATCCTTTAAAGGACACTCGGTCACATACCCAAAGCTAGTTGTTTGTTAACCTCGCTCTGTTTTTACTCCACGGTAGCAACATTTTTATAATGAAGCACACGGACGATAAGCAGCAGCATCCCTCCCTGTATTTAGGAGTTTGTTGCCAGAGTGAGGAACCTCGTCTTCCGCTGCACACCTCCATAGCCCTGTTTCTTCTGTCGTACTGCGAGTGCAAGTCTTTCAAAGTTTTTCTGGTCTCCAGCAAATCTACCAGTTTCCAGACACTGAAGAGTCAGCTGCCGGAGTCTGTGGATGTGTCTGACACTCAGCTGAAGGATCTGCCCCAGTTGGTGAAAGGTTGCCGTCTCCCAGCTGTTTTGGATGAGACGGGGCGGCTCTGCAGAGCTGGACTGGCAGTGGTCCTGAGACATATCATCAACAAGACCTTGGAGGCCGACCCTTCTAGAAATGATGTGCTGGCACTGCTGGGCTTTAAGAAGACCTGTCTGAAGGCCTGTGCAGAGGTCAGTGGAAAGCAGGAAAACCAATGCACTCAATATAGATAGAAAGTGCCTGAATGGTGTTTAGCATCAGCCACAGAGTGGTTTATTGTTAAAATGTACACTTTTTGACTTTTATTAAAGTCACAGGTGATGCAGAGAGTTTTGACTTCGCCTCTTAATGTGAACAATTTAACCAACTATAATGAACTTAATATTCAAAGAAACATGTTTCTCTGCTATGCAACTCCTTTCATAGAAACAGCCTGGCTTGTGGCAGTATACTATTCAAACTGATTTAGTGTGCATGGTGGAATAAAACTATTATGTTAGTGTCTCAGTCAGTCAAAATTTCAGTAAGACTTAATTTTAAGGTTACCATTATCTGATATGCAACAGAAGGCCTAAATTCAGAAGGTTCAGATGGTTATTGATTATTTGGTTTTAATCATAGGGAAAATTGAGGATGTCCAAGTTACACACTTCCAAATTACATGAATTTCCCCTAGGGGATAAATAAAGTATCTATCTATCTATCTATCTATTTATAATTATTTCTTAATGAATTACCATTATATCTTAGCCTTTTATTCCAATTTATTGTTGGAGAATAAACAATAATCAACGACATGAATTTATTCATATTTAGTTTGGTTACAGTGGAGTAGTTCTTCTGGAAATCTACAACTGCTTATAAACTCCGTACATCTAACATAACTCAAATGATTACCTCACAACTTTGTCTCGATTTTTCCTCCAATTTGATACCAAATTACACAGTTCTTCACCAGAAACTCCCTAGGAGATTATTAGGAAAATAATTAAGGAAATTAATATAAGGAAGTACCATTGCTTATTGTTTAAGTCGTCAGTGGTTCTCTACTTTGTACTTTTTCCTTGGCTGATGAAATTTGAAGCCCTCAGTGGTTAAACTGCACCTCCCTCACGGTCTAACAAGGTTTCACCCGAGAGTTACTTTAACTTTACTCTAATGACCACACAACATGACCAGGGTTGATGTTAATTAAGCTTCGATCACAGTATCAGCAGTTAACAGACATCAGTAAAACACTTGACAAAATAAACAGTTAATCATTCCTTCAGTTGAAAGACAGTGCTGTATTTGACCTGAAAAATCTCCTTAAATCTTTTTCTAATCTCTTTCCGTCGCTCTCAGGTGAGCAAGTGGACCAGACTGTGTGAAATTGGCATCCCCTCTGCTGTAGAAGAACACCTCCAAAATCCCACAAATCAATATCAGCAGCTGCCTCTCTCCATCCTCACCTTAGAGCAAAGGCTAGCGGAGCCTGTCAAAGTCCACAATGATGACAAAATACGAAGGCAGAAACTCCAAGAGCAGAGGCAGAATGAAAAGAATGAGTCCCCTACAGGCCAAGGAGATGTTGACAATGAGTCCAAACCTGGACAGTCGGCTCAGGTCTGTGATACACTTGAGCTCAGGGCTGCTTTGGCCAAGCTGTCTGTGGATTCAGTTCCAGCTTTGACCACTAGAGAGAACTCCGAGATCAGGAAAGTGAAGACCACAGATCTCCCTCCGCTGGAGCGCGTGTTTGCTGAAGGACTGTACTTCACTTTGACTGATGTGGTGCTGCTGCCATGCATCTATCAGTACCTGGTAAGGGCCTTGGAGTTTATGATCTATATTTGAGAGTGTCGTCAGTAATGAACCCTTGTGGCTAAGGACTCTGCACTTATTACTGCCTTAAATTATCATTTGGATCCATGAATACACATCAAATGCTAATTTAATTTCAGCAAGTTTCCTGTATAAGTCTTATGTTTTCATGGTTTTGACCCAATATGATCTTTACAACATTTACTACAAGCAAAATCCCCATTACTGTGCCATGAGCAATCAAGTGTAGCCATGCAAAGCTTTGTCTCTCAACATAAACAATAGCACACATAACTGAGGTCTGATGTCACTGTATAGATGGTGCCATTCAGGCTACAAGACCCCCATTACATGTATATACGGCGTTTTTAAATGCCTTTATTATGATGACTTGTCAAATTATGCATGACTTTTGGTTTTGACACTCTGGTCTGGGTGAGCAGACAGTACATCCAGCTTTATTCAGATCCATCCAGGCAGAAACTTGAGTTAAGAAGACTCACTGCGTAAGACTTGGCACAGGTTTTGCTCTCAAAGGTGGTCCAGAGCCACCTGGCAAAGGGTGATAACAGTATACGGGAGAGCCTCTATTCAAATGCAGCAGATTGAAATGCATTTCAATGACCTTACTTTGGGAACATGTTTCTCTCTGCAACCGATCAAGAACTGGTGGGTTGTTATGTTGTCCATATAACTCTGAACTTCAAAAATGTTTCTGCCAGACTTTCTACATATTCATGACACATAATGATTGCATATTTTACAAGCAAAGTTAGTTAGAGCAATTAAAGTAACTGCAGCAGAGACCAGAGAGTAGTACCGCTGTTTAGTTCAATGGTATATTGTTATTGATCAGGATGCTGCACTGTCAGGCAGTTGAAGTGGATCTCAACCTCCTTTTCACCCTTCAGCCGTCTCCGAGCTTTTCCTCAACTGTGGGAATGAACTGAAGTTCCCACAATGAGGCTTTTAGTAGTCAGCTGTGCTCCAGTGGTTTCCAGTTTCACACTCAGCCTAGCGTGTCTCCTCTTAACGGCCATTACTGTCCACGACACATGCAGCCACGACGGATCCTTCCCACTCCACCCACTTCCCTTACTTCAGAGTTGCCCCGTCCTCCCTCTCTGTCCGTGTCCCTCTCCCTTTCTTCTGTCGTCCACACACAGTCACACACAGTGACACTGCTTTTCTGATCACGTCTCTGTTTGTGTCCTTAACCCTTAACCCACCTGCCAACGCTGTTTTGTATGTTTTTCCTGCCTGGCTCCCGAGTGTGTCTGTCCACCAGTGTGATGAGTGAATTCCGGTTGAGCCTGACATCTTGCTCTGCTGGACAATGACACGTCAGATGAGTCATTTAATCAGTATCTGCTTGTTTTCTTTCTTCTCTCTTTCTATCCTCTCATTGTCTTTGATAGTGTTCCCTCCAGGCCCATGCTGCAGACACTCTTCATCGGCTTCCTCACCTGCTGCATTGGTACAGCCGTGTTCAGGATGTACCAGGGGTCCTCCGGGCATCCAAGGCTTGTGGCATGGCTCTTTCAATCCCCCATGTTCCCACATCCGGACTCCCAGAGCCGTCAGCAGAGGACAACCCAACTAGCCTCCTGGAGCAAGAAGAAAACCAGGAGATGACCACAGACCAGCCTTTTGTCGGTGGCCCCAGACCCACAATGACCAAACTTAAAGTAAATTTCCTCACTTATTTCTCATCATACTTTACCTCTCTGTGCTCTCCAAACATATTTGCTTTAACACACACACATTTACAGACTGTAAATTGAAGAAGCTGTCTCCCATTGCCCCTTCACAGCACAGATAGACAGTGTGGAGGCTCTAACTGGTTGTTAACCATTATCCCTATAATTTCATGCCTCCATTTTCTGCTGATTGTGCCTTCAGGAGTGCAGCTCTAAGTTAATGTTATGGCTTCTGGCAGACTTTCTTAATTGCTGAAATGTTCGTTTTTTCTGCCAGTGCCTAAATGCTAAGTGCTTTCAGTCACAGGATTAACATTTTAAGTGGGCTGTTTGAAGGTTTTAGGATGCTTATCTGTACACATGATTTTCTTCTCACAGAGGTTGTTTGTATGACATAATCAGTCAAGACAAACTAACAAAAAAGTGACCTTTCTTAAAACAAAACAATGTGTTTATAACAACAGTATTTTACTGCCCCTCAGTACATTTTTGAAATGCTCACTTCAGTATTCTCAGTGGATCCCGTTGCCACTTGCAGTACTGCAGACGGCGCACATTCAGCTTATCCTCATTTCAGGTGCAATAAAAACAATGAATCCAGTCCAAAACAAAACAATGTTTTATAGCCAGACTAAGTAGTTTCTTGTAATGGCTGAAAATCTTAGTGTAAAGAGACAAGACAATGCACAATACTAGCATAATGCATCCACAATCCAAAATGTAGATCCCTCAGGGAGCATTGGTATGACACACATACGCCCTCACACACATTTACAGACATTTACACATTTACAGCTTACGTTGCTCCGTAGCACTCCAAACATTGTCCCTGCAACATTTTTTGAACTAGTTTTTTCAGCAGGATATAAACAAGCCCAGCTGTTTAAAAGGAGTTTTTCTCGTCAGCCCCGACTAACCTCTCGCTACTGAGCCCTTCAGACTCTTCTCCTGGCCTTGTTTTGCCCTGCTCTCTCAGCAAAGATCTTCCTGTGATCTCCTGCTGGCTAAGTGTCTTTAACAATGTGATATTAAGTGATGGGAAGAGAGCAGTAAAAGAGGGTTTGGAGAGTTGAAATGAGGCTGAGTGAGCTGGGTGGTCAGGATGGGATGTGCCTTAAACGTGCCATGTTGCCGGATGAAATTTAGTTAAGGCACAGATGTGCTCAAATGACAGTTTTCATGGCTGGTTGAAATCAGACATTAAAACTGAGAGCAATGTACACACACACACACACACACACACACACACACACACACACACACACACACACACACACACATACAATGGCCACTATTCTTTTTTTTTCTGCCTGGAGGGATTACAAGGATGGCTGCGTGTCGCCACCATCATGTCTGCAGTGCAGCTGTTGTGATGTCTTGGCCAAGGTGCCTGTGTGTGTGTGTGTGTGTGTGTGTGTGTGTGTGTGTGTGTGTGTGTGTGTGTGTGTGTGTGTGTGTTCATATGTTCTCATATATGACTGTGTGTCTGCCAAGGCAAGTGCATAGAGACAGAGAGGGCTGTCGTCTGACTTGGTGACACGTGATCCTTCACTGCTGCTAACCAGACGCACCAGGCTCATGTCGCTGCACCGTCCACAGTATAAATGGCTCATAAACTTTGCCTCTTTCCCACTTCACTTAACACACAGTGATGCATGCCAGTCAAAGTGCCTGTGCAATGAGGTGTAGACACACAACCTGCCCACTAAATGTAAACAAAAGGGTAGCCCCAACACCACAATGTGAGATTCAAACTGCTACTGCTGCTACTCCCTACTTGATTGACAGGGCTCTTACTCGCTCAGTTGCTAACATTAGCACAGCTTAATCTCTGATAGCAGTAAAAATAGATCCTGGTTGGAACAACAGGACAGTTTGTCTTCCAGACTGTGATTACTGAATGTCAGTGTCTTTTCGTGTGGAAACTGGTGCTCTGAAACTAACCTTCTGTTGTTTATGACAGGATATATACTTCAAATTTAGAAAATTAGCGGATTCACTCGAGTGTTGTGTTTACATCAATGCCAGTGGAAGCTTGAGTTGATGAATACTGCGTTTTTACTCAGGTGTGATTGCCAATTGTACCATTTTCCATTGCTGATGTTAGCGAGTCTTAGCGGGATTTTTGACCAGTGGGAAAGGGGTTATATAGTCGCTCTTGGTCCAGTTGAAGGTTTTGGCCATTGTTCGCCATTAAACCAGCTCAGTTGTTATTCTCTTCTGTCAAGACAATAATGTTCACCTTAATGCAGCTTTAGATTATGACTGATGCATCTTGTAAATGTGACCTAACCAACACAGACGCAATGCTGATCTTTTGAACCACACTGTTGCTGCTCCTTGTTTAACATTTCTGTTGTGGCAGATTCACTTGATCTTAACCTCTGCTCCCAAGCTTGTTTTCAGGCTCTAACACTCGACCATGGGGCTCAACTGATGTTACCATACCAGTCAGACTGACACATGCTAGTTTCTCCAAAATCATACCCTGGCATTCCCTATATGATTTTGCTATGATCATAAGTCAAAGTATATTGATGATTTTGATCAGTTTTCATTTAATTTGGGGATTAGGACTACTTACTTTGTGCTGTATATGAAGATTAGGTATATATACATGTAAAGCATTTGCACAGTCAAGTAATTTGCTTTTAAATGTGCTAATACATTTTACTGGCTTACCCACATTGAGTATTGCAGTGGTATTAGACTTGTAGTTAAATCAATAACGTCGTGGTGGACCACAGCTGGTGGAACATCTTAAAACCGAATCACTTCTTTAGATTAAATGAATTCTGGCTTTTATTGAAGCCAAACATTACTTAGTCGACTTAGTTGATATACCTCATGTGCCTTCATCCAGTGATCGAAAAAATTAAAGCCCCTCCAACTCCATTGCAATACATTGCAATTGCAATTCTCTAAAATATGCTACTGTGGGAAACTTAGTGTTTTTGAAACTGTGTCAAAAAATTTGTTCACTTAACTCTGAGGTCATTTTGAGGCTGTAGTTTGTGTTGCTCTATTGTTGGATTGCCTTGTGTCACAAGATGTTTCCGATACTTCTGCCCCTCCATTAATGTAAAAAAACTAGAGAAAATATTAGAACAGAATATTTTTGAAATACTGTAATGTTTTAACACAACACCACACAGTACAGACCCAGTATGTCATAGCTAGTGAATTAGTACTTCTGACAACTAAATATTTATAATAAATTGTGTTTATTGCAGGGCTTTTTGTATTGCATTCCATTACATCATATGAAGTGTTTATATTTTTCTTGTCTCTCTGTGGATATCTTTTAATGTATGTTAGGCAATATGCTTTGATATGAAGTATACTCACAATAATTTTACACTACCACTGCACCTTTATAACACTATGCTCACTGGTGTAGATGGTTGTGTTTTTTAAGTTCAGTTATCATGAAATAGAGGGTTGAACAGGGTTACCCTGATAACCAAACAGGAATACACTTAAATGAGATATCACATTAGTATATTAGTTTAGTTTTTGAGTTTTGAGTTATTGTCAGATACCTTTATATGTTAGAAATAAGAAAAAAAAATGGGGAGGATATTTTCCCTGCTCCACACACCCATTCATGTTCATCACCTGTTATCAGTATTAATTAGGAAGGCCATTCATCTGAAGGCAAGCGTGCGGCTGTCATAAAAGATTCTTCCAAAAGAGACGCGTATTAAAATGAATTTATTGCTAACAGTAATGACTCAACATCGTTTCCCTGCCTTTATAGACTGTCTCTAAGTACCTTTTTATTGTTCCGACCCTCTTATCATTAAAGAGAGACACAAAAAAAAATACCTTACCTTTTCTGCCTCAATTTTCTGTGTTTCTCCAGTAGTTCTCTAAAGTGCGTTGGATGTGCAGGAGCATGTATTGTGCCGGTGAAACATTTGTTCTCTCTTGAGAGAGTAATAAGTGCACTAGCAGTGGTTTTTCCTCAGGTATAGCTTCAGATCAGCGTGAGTAAGGTAACAAAGGCCTTGTTCAAGAGCAGCGCTCATTTGGGCCACAGAACCTTAAGGCTGTAGAAGGGTTTCTATGGTAACCTGTGTATTTGTGTGTGCTTGTGTGTTCCTCCCTTAGGAAAATGGCATCGAGGCAGTCTTCGCTCCTCATCCTTGCCCTGCCTGGACCCTCCCGTGGGACAGCTTACCAGGAGCTATCAACCCCACTGAAGGTAGAGTCAATCTGCCTGGTGGCTCCCCCTTTTGCTTCCTCCATTTTCCATTGCCGCTCTGCCCTTGAAATCTTTTCTGTGCTGTCATTTTTTTCTTTTACATTTTCTTTTGTTTTCTTTCTCTTTACTTTGTTCAAATACACCTCTTTCTATCTGCATCAGAACGTACTTCTCTCATCATTTTTACCTCCTCCATCTCTTTATCTGTATGCTTCTACATCACTCCCTGCTCCTTCTTTCTTTCACCTTATTACTTGGCCAAAGTCAAAACAAATACTGTATACGGAGCAAGAGTGAGGAATGTGCATAAATATTTGCATAAAACCTTCCCGTGCTGCCGTGGCCTGGTGATTATCAGTGGCACCTTGCTGCCCCCCCCCCCCCCCCCCCCCCCCCCCCCTCCCGAAAAGAAGATATTAGCCGCTGACACATGGCAAAGATTCCTATTCAGCCTCAGCTGGATGAGTTTCCCCATGAGCCCCCCCTAATGAATTTTAAAGTGCTTATCTCGATGTGTTATCCTCCTTATGTTGCGGGGGTGAGGTCTGTGACAGAAACAGACTCAGCACAACAGAAACACACAAACCCCTTGCACACACAGGAGACACAAACAACTAATGTGCAATGTCGAACTTGTGCATATGCCTTAGTGGATACTGATTGTAGTGGGAGCAGTATCTAATAGGCAGTGGAAGGGTTGTTGATTGCTGCCCCAGGTGGCACTGGTGAAGCAGAAAGAAATATCTGTTTCTTTTTCTCCCTTTGTCTTGCCTGCATTGTTTTTCTTCTTTAGTGAGGTGTCTGTGTCGCTAGTGATGCTAAATGGTGTGTATGCAACTGCTGGGGCAGCTGCAGTCTATCAGTGTTATCATTATTATTATTCTTATAAAAAAAAAAAATGGAGGAGGTTGATAAAGACACATATGTGTATATGCATGAATATTTAGACATTTCCTTTGCTCTTCATTGTTTTGTGATACATCCATTTCTTGCGACCTTTCATTGTCATTTATGTGGAAAATTGTGACAAGCAGAAGCTCGTTCTCATCACTTATTTGCTCCACTTATCAGAGAACATGGGAAAATGAAACCAGAAAGACATTTCATCACTGAGATATATGTGGAGCCATAAGTTGGCTTCTTCCCTCTTTCGGCTCCTATGGTTGTGCAGGCCTAGCATTCAATTCATTACAGTATTATCGTGTCAGTGTGTGTCACTGAAGTATAATTTTGACTCTAAACAAGAGCACAAAACCACATTTCCTTCACATGTACCAATAAGGCACCATACAATACAACAAAACTATCACGGAGAATAGTCTGGCCAGTCCATCTCTATGTTGGGGACTTTGTCATGTAAAATGTTGCTGATTAGTTTTTCAGACTTAATATCACAATGCAATGATTTTTATTTTCAGTAATTCAACAAACAACATTCACAAAAAGTTATTTTTTTGTATGACTGAGTAGAATTTTCTCATAGTGTGAGTTTTCCACATCAATCCAGCATGACCTTAATTTAAACTGTTGCTTTATTTGGTTAATTATTTATATTAGGGCCACATATACATTAGGACAGTGACACATTTTTTATGATGCAGCGTCTGTAATCTAGGACCATGGATTTGAGATGAGCTTCAATTGAACTGAGCTGACTTTCATTCAATTTTAATTTGAGGTTATTTACATCTACAACAGATGGATAGTGTAGGAATTTTAACCTTTTTAATACGTAGTTCCCCCAATTTATGGGGACAAGAAGTAATTACACAAGTTAACACAATCTTAAGTGAAGTCATCATATTTAATATTTATTGCAAATCCAATGAAGTCAATACAGTGAAGATATGCACCACATCCATCCTCACTTTTTGCTTTTTGGTGCACTTTCATCAGTTGGGTTGAGGTGGGGGTGGGGCTGATCAGTTGTCTGCACATTTGATCATTCTCCTGCTGCTTTGTCTGAAAATTGAGTAACCTTGTATAAAAAGGGCTGCGAGTATTTGCCCAATATGGATGTGAACACCCTCAAACACAAAAATAGTGGCAGTTGTAGTGTATGTATAATTGAAAGGCGGCACATTAACCTGATTGTCACTGTTTCATTTCAAGGACACAGTGCTGGATTAAAGCTAAAACAGTGAAAAACATGTCACTATCCTGCTACTCTCTTACTGCATGGTACTAGTTGTAATTTTGACAGGCATTTGTGGCCTTTTTAATGTATGTCCTCTCAGTACAACTTAATCATCCGTTTCTATCCCAGAATCCCCCACTGACTTCTAAACAGAAGTACTCTTGATGATGTGGGCAATGTGTCTATTTTGAGCGTGAGGATCGAGGAGAGAGACTACATTTTAGCTGTACCACTTTGGTCGACACTCTGCATGATAAACGGCACTGTTGATATCTCCTTCTGCAGTATTTGGTTGGTAGGTAGGTAGCCCCTGCGCTTCAGTACTGTGTAATTAAAGAGGAGCAGAGACGAAAGGCAGCCAATTTGTCCAGAAATCCAGCGCGTGGGCTTTCCCATCTATCTGCCCCTGCAGTATACACCAATGGCTACACACACGCCTACACGTACAGTACTACAGGGAAAATTGCAGCATTTTCCCCTTTCGTATGCAGAAATACTTCCATACCTGCAAAACTCATATAACAAACGTCTTTGAAAGCAGTCTTATTTTTATGTACTGTATTGGCTTATCTTTATCATGTAAGTGCATAAACAGTTCAGTCTGCAAGTATTTGGATAGTTTTGGTTCTGTACTCCAGAGCATCAGATTTAAAATGAAACAGCGACCAGGAAAGTAAGGTGCTGATGTTCCGCTTTAATATGAGTATTTACATCAGCATTCAATGTACAGATTTGAGCTCTTTTTACCCATATACCCCCTTGATGGGTAAGAAAGGTTACAATTTTCACATCCACTATGGGTGTGAACACCTCCAATCTCTTTTAAAGCTGAAAGTCAGTACTTTAATCTTGTAGTTGTTTTCATTTGAAATGCATTATTATGATGTAGAGCCAAAACAATAAAGAACATCTAACTGCCTTAATACTACCTGGCTTTACTATTTCTTTCAGACTTATTGTATGTGCTCCTCCCTTGTTTTATATATTGCTCCAGTCTGTTCACCCAACTCATTTGCATTCAATGGCAACATATCCTACATGCAGATGCTCAGGTGTGCATAATGTACAGAGGAACAAAGGGACCACTGTGAATGTGAGTTTTTTTTTTTTGTCCCTCCAGTGTAGATGGCTGCTTCGCCAAATGTGCTGAGGGCTGTTTGCAGACGGGTAAACAGCAATGTGAATACAGGGGCCATTGTATAAAGCAGCCAGTGTCTTGTCTCCATTGCTTCACTTAATGGAGGCAGGAGGGTAGGCAGCGAATAAAGCAGGCTAGAATGATGGAGTGTGTGACAGTGGGAGATTGAGATAGGGGTGAGGCCACATGAAGAGAGACCGGGGTTATCAGGAGAAAACAAGGCAGGGGAAGAGGGGTGAACGAGACAATGAGGCATAAAAAAAAAAAAAAAATGGGGAGGGCTGGGGAGAAACCGCATAGTTGTCATGCTTGAGACATGCTGCTATTAGGTCCTCCAGTCTTGTTTTGGTACAAGGAGGTGAGATGAGTTTCTGTGTCTTTTTCTTTTTCTCTACAAGAGTATGACAGAAGTTGAACTGCTGGAGTGAAAACTGGCCCCATTTGTCTCTGTCTCCCAGCTTTGACTGCAGCAGAGATGTGATTGAGATTTCACAAACTCCACACTTGTCTGGTCTGATGTCTTTTTCTCTGTGGTTTTATAGAAACTTTGAAGCCAAGACAAAATCTGAACAACGTACATCACCTTGTGGTTATTTGGAGAAATCTTATCATAATTGTCACCCCAGTTATAATTTATTTTCCCAACATGAAATTCACATGCATACATCTCGTGTTAGTGGGAACTTGCTATAGGGGCAAAATAAAACATCAGTAGCTCTATGAAAGCCTGTCAAGTAGAATATTTTGGCTTTGTTCTAATATTAATTATTTGTCTTGTTTCTACCGTAAATAACACAAAATTTCAAAGATAGACAGAGTTCCAGTCATGTGGCTTTGATGGTTTATTAACACCGTATCATATATTCTGCATATCCAGTCAAGGTTTCTACTTCCATCCAAACGGTAAATCCGTCTGAGCATCTCTTAAAAAGCAAAAATGGAGCTCTCCAATATGTTGTCTGCTCTTGTATGCTTTACATTGTATGTTATACAGTCAAAAACACTTTTCATTACACTTTTAACTGAGCTAGGTTTCTACAGGTATATAACCCTGAAATAACTGATTTTTTTTTTTTTTGCAATTTGTGTGACACTGAACAAGCTGGAAACACAACATCAACATATTATCACCTTTTAAGAAATTGTTAGCAATAGTTGCCGAGTAAATGTTAAATGGACTGCACTTATATAACGCACTTATTTTCTAGTCTTATTGACCACTCAAAGTGCTTTACAAGACTTGCTACGGTCACCCATTCACTCACACATTCATACATCACAACCTTACACTGATGGAACAGCCATGAAGGGCAATGTGGGGGTTCAGTATCTAGTCCAAGGACACTTTGACACACAGAGAGAGGAGCCAGGGATCGAACCACCGACCTTCTGATTAGTGAACGGCCTGCTACCACATCCAGCAGATACAAAACAACAATAATATTCATTTAGAGTTGTTTTTAAAAATCCAATATTCACTGTCCTTTTAGATCTGTTTTGGTCTCCACTAACTCCTGAATGAAATATGTGGCTCTGTAGCTGCTAAATGCTTCACTATGTTCACCTGCTAGTAGCTAACTTTGTCTGCTGTGCTGCTACTGCAGTTTAGAAGTTAGTCCACAGTGGGTCTTCAAAGCGTTTGTCTCTGAAAACAGCTGCCATGAGAGTGGTGTAAATACACGTGATTATCTTACTGTATCTCGTTATATTGCTCAGCCTGTAGCATGGCAGCTGATGGTAGCTTTTATGGGATTGATCCTTGCAGTAAAGGCTATTCAGCAATATGATGGCCATGCAGTGTGTGTGTGCAGTGCAAAGTGGTTTCACAGCATCCTGAGGCAGCATTAAACGCAGTTGCAGTACAATGTTTGCAGCAGAGCAGGAACTTCCTACTCCTTCACAGACATCCTCGTGCATCATCGTCTTCTTTGTAATTGAAATCCCAATAGAAATGTTAGGCTCACCAGAAGTCATGGCCCACGCTTTTTAGTGCTTTCCTTGTTTTTTTTTTTTCCCCTACACTGAGCATTGGTCCTAATGAGTAGTTAAACATCTGTCATGCTTAGTTTCCAGATACCCCTTAGACCATATTAGTCTGGGAATAGGAGGAGCGGTCTGTAAGAGGCATGAAAGATGGAATATCAATCCAGTAACAACTAACAGATATTTTATTATGTAGATGGATATGTACTTTTTTCTCCTATGTTTATATAAAGCTTCTCCCTGACTTGGACTTAAAGATGTTAAATGTGTTCTGGGACAGCGCTGTTGTGTCTATTTCATCCACTGTTAAATCAGTTTGGGCTGTCTGTAATGAGCGTGATTTCCCCTCAGGCATATCATCTCACTGTTATTGAACTTAGATGAAGATAATTAGCTGGAATTGATTCAAGTCCAGATTTATGAATTTCCCATTACGTTTTCTTAATTTCCTCAGAGTTGATATTAGAGCAGAGCAGATATATTGACTAGGCACCCTAAGGACACAATGAAATTTCTTTCAGTTGCACTTTACGCCAGTGCATTAATGTTAACTTTAAATAAAGGAATACAGTGGTAATTTCATTTTCCCACTTATTGAGAATTGTTTCCCCACACTGTGTGATATAACAGTTCACATAGAGTTTTATCCATTTGTAATCTGTGTAAAGCACTTGTAGAAATAATACCCTCTGCAAATTACATTCATAATAGTTCTAGGCTGTTTCAACCAGAGATCAGATTGCACAGAGTGGATGTTGGGATTATGAGGATACTGATGAATTCCACTCATATAAACTTCACATCATATGACAGTCTAGTCAGATTTAAAGCTGCTCTAAACAAGATTTCTATATTAAGAATGGATCAAGTGGGGGCGTTGAGTAGCTCAGTTGGTTGAGCATCCGCCCCATGTGCAGAGGCTAAGGTCCTCGCTGCAGTTGGCCCCGGCATCGGACAGCCCTTTGCTGCATGTCATTCCCCCTCTCTTTGCCTCCCCATTTCCTGTCTCTCTCTACTGCACTGTCAATAAAGGCATAAAAGACCCAAAAAAATCAAGTGATCAAATCAGTCAATCAAGGATCAAGTGGTAATGTGATGTGATCCTCTGTATAGTGTGTTAGCTGATTATCATAGTGGAGCATTTAGCAACTTAAGAGCCAGATATTTCTCTAAGGAGTTGGTGGAGACCAAATATTTTTTCCTAAAAGGAGAGTGGATATTGGACAAAATGTGATTTAAAGGGTGTGTAAATAGGCATCTCTTTTCCAACACATTCATCTTAACAACTTTATCAGGCGACAATATGTCAGCATTGTGTTTTACAGCTTAATGTGGTGCTCTCAAGTGGAACATCCAGTTTCATTTGATTGAAATATTTTGGTTTGGGTTCAACTGAGCACAATTACATATTCCCTTTCATACCCGTGGAGCTTGTGCACCGCACTTCAGTCATTCACCTGAATTGGAGCCTGTGTACAGGGTTGTTTTTTTCCTGTCCAGCTGTCAGGCTGAATGGAGCACTGCTGAGAGACACACAGCAGGCTTAGTCACAGATCTGTTTAACCGCTGGCCTGAACATTACCACATCAGCTTAGTTAGAGATAATGTTGACTCATTCTTTCTCCCTTTCTTTGAAATGCATTAGTGTTTTTTTTTTTTTGGGGGGGGGGGGGGGGGGATTTACTGTGAGTTAAAAAGTGACAAGGGCAAAGTCGAAGTGTAGGGCAAGACGATTCTTCAGAAAAGTCTGTCTGCCCGTCAGATGCTGGTCAAAAGGTGCTTGCCATCCTTATGCCAGACAAATGTCGAGGGAAATCTGGATGGAATACCAGCGAGTTGACTTTCGCCTCAGTCGCTGAAGGTGGCGCTTGATGAATAGTCATTGGATTACAGTTTATCTTGACGGGGGTGGGGTGGGGTGTGTGTGAATGTCTATAGTAACTTTCATGGCAATCTATCCCACAGTTGTTGAGACTCAGAACAACAAACGCCACGGTGGTGCTAAAGGAAAAGTCACCAAAGTCGTTATATTCTATCATCTGGGAACCATGACTGTTTGTATAAAATGTTGTGGAAATTCATCCAGTAGATGTTGAGATACGTATTGCACGGGATAAGTGAAAACTTTTTCCTGCTGATCGTGCTAAGTGAAAAGTCAGGGGGACACCAAGATCATAGGCTTCATCATCTGGAGACACTGAATGGTTTTACCCAATTTCATGGCAATTCATACAATAGTTACTGAGAGTTATTTCAGTCTGGACCAAAGTGATGGACCAACTGACAGACTGACATTGCCATCTTTACAGCCACACTTCAAGCACGGCTAAAAGTCGCATGTGTAAAAGCATGATCAGATTTTCTGTTTGCCTTCAAGGAAAGGTGTGTGAATATGAGTTTTGTACTTATTGCTGTCAGTGCATGTGCAATTTAAGGAAAATTGCCTGTTATTAAAACTAGGTATCAAAGAGTTTTGGAGAGCATATGTTAATCTGAAAACAACATAGGTGTGATTTTGAAATGTTGTCATTGAGTGTTGGTGAGGATACGTGTTTGTACTATGCACTAGTATTACGTTAACACCTCATTCCCTCGGGCTTACAGCTGCAAACAGCAGGCTGTGACTCTCAAATCACTCCTCTCATTCTCAATTAATTGAACTCATTAGAGCCTTTAAATTGGAGATTTAAAGATACGCAGTAAACATGGGACCAAGCACAACAGGCAACCAGCTTTGTTACTCCCAATTAGAGGGATAATTGGCACTTTATTTCTACAATTCAAGTTCAAACACATCTAGACTCCCTGGAGGGTTACCACAGAGTTTCATTATTTGCAGTGATGTTTGAGTTGTGCCCATTTAAATGCAGAGCCACTGGCTGCCTCCATGATGAGCTCCTTGCAAATGTCATATCATGAATATTCATTTGTCTCCTTAGTTTTGTTTTGTTCAATAATCTCTGGTGAGGCACTGCCGTGTGAAGCGAGGACACAATTTGCCTAACCCTCAGCCAGCTTATAGTGGGTTTTGGATTACATAGTGTTTCTTACGCCGTTTCACTACACTCATAATTAATTACTTATTAGTGTTTCCAGCCCTGAGTGGAATGTAAAACCAAATCCGTTCTCTGTAGACCTTTCCTTTGGAGCACAGTTTAACATACTTTATCCAGTAAAATCTTGTAAATTTGGAGTACAGAGATGACATGTGAAGGCTACAACTGATTAAAAGTAAAAACTTTCTTGGTACTTAGTCGTTTACCACTGAGATATGGCAAAAATCAATAGTACATTTTTTGTTCCTTCAGGATAAAGAACAATACATTGCACCGCTGATTAGAGATGAGTGAAAAAAAAAAAAGATAAAATTATCAAGGCTGGTAAGCTAACATAGCCACAGCCTTAAAGTTAAAACGGATAACTGTCTATAAATACAGCATAAAGTATATAGAATATATAATATTGTACATTTATGTTAAAGTGATAGATTGGGTTATTTGATGTGGGGTTGTGTGAGGTACTTATCTATAGTCAGTGTATTCCTATGCACGAGCACATGTACACTGAGCTCTGTGTGACTCAAACAGCTGATCTGTAGAGTAATACAGTCTGTGCTGTAGTTGCGCTTGTGCGTAGGAATATGGTAGTTCAACGGCTGAAAAAAATGTAGTTCCAAAGGAAAGGGTTGTTTTACGGCAAGATGAAGTGGTGAAAATATTCAAAACAGAGCTTACACTTCAACTGATATTGTTTTTTTTATTTTCGGTGGGCATTTTCCAAAGTGGCTAAAGCACATTTTTGCAGATGGCCATGTCACATACATTCAGTATAATGCACTGAGTTTAGATAAGTGCGTCACACAACCCCACGCCAAATATCCCAAACTATCACTTTAAAACCAGTTACCAGTTTTAACGTTGT
Organism: Seriola lalandi dorsalis; assembly: GCF_002814215.2. NCBI lineage: Eukaryota > Metazoa > Chordata > Actinopteri > Carangiformes > Carangidae > Seriola > Seriola lalandi. The sequence goes on along the minus strand of NW_019525404.1, from coordinate 90,630 downwards.
GACTGATTGGTGTAAATGTGCAACAACACTTTATTATCTCAATCAAATGGGTTCTGCAATGTTCAAAAGTAACATGTATTTATAATTATCACAGAAAAGAAAGTAAATGTTTTAACAGTCATAGTGTTGAACAAGTTTATTGTTATTTCACATTTTGTATTTTTAGTAGAATGAGAACAAGCAATTACATAACAATCATCTTTTTTTTAATGCATTTTCATTCTGTGACTAGTGATGTGTGTGTTTTTGTTTCTTTAACTAATGCATCTAACCCCTTTTTTTGTTTTTACCATCATTACTTATAAATGTTTGGGCAAAATAAAATGTGTTGTTTTACCATCAGACCCTTTTAATCAGACATAATGCTGAACTGAAAGAATAAAACTAAAATTTTGATGTCTCATTAATAAAAGTAACATGTGTGAACTCGGACGGATATCTTAGTCGACCGCTAACTTAATATTTTCATATTTTTCCTCCACTGATGGTGAGTTGCATTATACCGTGTGAAGTGATGTTAAGAGGCAGCATTAATTCAAAGAAAGTCAGTGGAAAGATGCAAATGGGGGTGAACAGATGCAGAGGCAGAAAATAAATGAAAGCTACATCCTGACTTGATGAATAATATGTTCCACAGTGTCTTGAACCAATTCACTAACCCAAATTAGCAACTTCAAGTTGAAAACAGCAACATGATACTTCATTTGGAAAGATGCTCAGTACATCTGTCAGTTTCATTTGCACAATTTATGGCTTGGCATGCTACGTAATACCAGTTCATAGACTCTTGTTAATTACAGGAGATGGATACTTCACAGGACAGGTCTGAGTAAAATGCAGTCGTGTGTGTTTTACTTTTGCTCTTATATTTTTCCATTCTGTTTTCTTTGTGTCTCCCTTTCTGTCTGGTTTTCTGTTGTTCTCCCTTCCTGGCTTTTTTGTTCTCCTCTTTCTTTTCCTACCTGCCTTGCATCGTCATTACATCTCTTCACTTTCCTCCACAACCTCGGGCCATAAGCATTGCTCTTACATGAAGGAGATATATTCAAATCTATTTTCACACTCCTCTGACAACACATGTAAAGCATTCTGCCATTGTGAAAAAGTAAGTGCATCACTTTTGTATTTGTTCTTCCCGTCCCTGAAAAAAGTGATCTCGCTGGAGTCTCTCATTTTGTTGGCAGAGGCTCAAAGGAAGGCTCAAAGCTTATTATTATGTTCTGTATCTGGTGACCACTGTAATAGATGATGTGTCATATTTGGTTTCAGTGTGGTACTTTTAGATGTGCTCCTATTGTATGAGAGACCTCCCCCAGTGCCCACATCTAATTTGGCTCAAAAGAAGGTTGTGTATGGACTTTGGCATGTGTCTCTGTTTCTGTCTGTCTGTGTTCTACGACTTGTTGTCAGTGGAGTTTTCCCTCATGTTTTTTACACCCACACATGGTGTCGTCTTACACCGCTATAGGGGTGAGTTGTCATTTGTGTGTGGGTGTGAGTTAGTGTGTGCTTTGTCTGTTTCTGCAGTGAACATTAGACTAAATTGCAGAGGCTTCCATTCATATTCTGATGATTATAATGGCTTTTACATGTTCAGTTGTACATATGTGGACAGTCATTCACATCCGGAGAGTTACTGGCACAAATTTATCCTTGTGTCAAAATGTCATGTCATGTAATTGAGTTATTTTGGCTTGTATGGATCGGACCTGCAAGAACTGGGGAGAAACAGTAGCTTGTAGGAAATGTTTTTCTCATGCGCAGGTGGCTCAGTGAGACAGAATAATGATTCATTCAGATCCTGCTCCAATTATCCAAAGGGCAAAGGAAGTGTTTATGGCCAATCTGCAAACCCTTGATTCTCAGCCCACTTTCCTAAATAAGAATATTTGTGCATTACCAAGGCATTTGCAGATATAATAGGGAAATAGATACATATGCTGCATTCCATTTACTTTGGAAGTCGGATGTCGGAGGTGGGAATGACGTCACGTCCAAGCTGACCGCTTTCCAGTGCAAGTCCGAGGCTTGTTATTGCTGTTGCTTGCTTGTTGTTATCGTTAGCAATACCAGTTGATAACCAGTGTTTTGCACATACAGACAGCGCAGCTACATTTCCACAGATAGAAGTTGGACAGTGCTGTGAGTATGACTGACTTAATGAGACACAAATGAGACAGACAGCTTTCACTTCTGTTAATTCACAGATTAACCATCTCAAGGTTTTTCCAACTTCAGGTGGCATTCCAGTTCAAATTTCCAACAGGGAATACAAAAAATTCCAAACGCCCAAGTTCAAATGGGACGCATCAATATTAAGACAAAGTGTATCCTTTCTATCACAAAAATAAAATGCCTATTTTAGAAAACATTGAACAGATAAGGATCTGCAATCTGTCAAGAAAAAGAATTTGTTGAAAGCTTTCCTTTCAACCACCAGCCGTATACTTCTGCAGCAGCAATGTAAGCTCAATGCAGAGTTGAAGGGAGAATCCCTTTATTCTCACAATAGAGGGGCACTGACTCTGGCAACCCAACATTTCATAAGAAAAAAACAGGAAGAGCAGAGACACCAGCTGGCTGGAGTCCAGCCAGCCTTTATTTATCCTTGACTTAGCACTGCAAGGCTAGGGCTGAAAGCCATACTGGAAGATTTTACAAAGGTGGCAGGCCAATAGACATCGACACGGCCCTCCACAGATGCCAGCATTGTGCCACTTAGTCCCTGACTTTGACAGCTCCAGCAGAGTACAGAGAGCAAGGGATGAAGAGGAAGAGTGTGTGCTGAATAAAAACAAACTACTTAGTTGAAGGTTTTCAGGAGACATAACAGGAAGAACGATTGCATTTCAGTATTTTGTCAACTTTATTTTCACAAAATATATATTCCATTCATAATGTCATTAAAAGTATTTTTTATCGACAAAGGCTACTACAGTGCTGGAGAAACTCAACATTGTGCTTCTTGTAATTACAAACTAATCTGACTTGATTTTTTTCTTACTTCTAACAACTGCTTATGCCCACGATTCTGCACCCCATACTTACTCCAAAGCGGTTGTTCCAAACCCACCAGGAAACCCACAGCCCCCACAGTGTTCAGGGATACAACTAACAACTATTTATTTTCACTAGAAATTCATATATAAAATGCTAAATATAATGACAAATTCAAATCAGAAGTTCCCAATGTCCAACCCGTATGCAATTTACAATAAATATATCCCTTGTTATTTTTACATAATAAATGCCTTACACCAAAAAGTGAGAATAGAAGATTTTCTATCACACGTCTACTTGATTAATGGACTCAATATTTTAGCTCTATTACATTTGTTCACTTAATGGCAGAAACATAATATATAACTCTCTGGGGAGGGTCTTAGGAGAGTTTGTCTCATCTATAAAATCTGCCATGTTTCTTTGCATTTAATTTCTTCCCCAAGTTATACTTTCCATGTTGTACCAAGTGACAGCAAGGTTCAGTGTGACATCATCATCTGCCAACATCCACAACACATAGTCCACATGCAGCTTAAAGTTTTCGACTGCACGAGTCTTAAGCTCCAGCAACCACTGAACACATCTGTGCAGTATGCAGACACCCAGTATGGTGTAGACACACCTATGTGCGTGTCATGTATTGGGGATCACATCTGGCATTTTAGGGTGCACTGACAACAGTTTTGGAGGAGATATATATATATATATATATATATATATATTTTTTTTTTTTTAAAGTATCCATGTTCTATTAGTCCTCTGTTCATGGTGCTTAGCTCAGATGGGAATGAGTTTTTCCATCTTCTGTTCTGTGTTCAGTGAGGCATAAGGGTAAAATTGGGAAAATATAACTCAAATTTAAGCTTGTGTGCATCTTGTTTTGTTCTTTGTTGGTATTTAGAACAATTCAACTTCAGTCATATCAGAGGTTATTAAAGTTTAAACGCATCTTAAAATGAGCAAAATCTTGTGTTTTCCTTGTGGACATGGTTTACTGATGTGTCAGCTTGTGGGCAGCCTCAGGTCATTTGTTTCTTATCTGAGCTGAGCTGTGAATGTGTTGGTCAGGATCAGTGCACTTCAGTCATTTATATTCTCTCTGAACAACCACAATATTTTTTTTTTCCTCTGCCTGTGGCAAATACAAATTCACTGACAGGATGGATCGATTCCAAACTCCCCAAGTTTTGAAGCAGAGCAGTGTAGATGTTGTTTTGCCACATCCACTTCAAACGGTGCAGTGAACAGCACTCTGGAGACAGACTGCAAGTCAACACTTAGCCTGCAGTGAACGGTAGCCAAAAGGAGTGAGGTTGCTTTGTCTGCAAGGAATGTGCCAGTATAAAAATGTGATTATAGTCCAAAATATACAGTATATTATCCTGATGTTGAAATATATTTCTAAATGTTGAAATGAAATGGAAATATCCGAGATGGGTTGTGCAACAGTGTTTCCTATGGCTCTGTTTAGCCATCCTTTTAGAACATTTTCAACAAACAGTTTTCAGTTGAAAGTATATGTATTCCCGAAATATAGACATTACTCATGAAAAACCTCTTTGATGAGGAATAAAGTTCTGTTGCCATGATAAATGTGCAGGGTTGACAAGATAAATGAACTGAAGCAAAGTCAAAAGGCAGAAAGGACTCTACAAACCAATACCAGATGCTTTGGCTTGGCACAATACGCAACGCTATGTTAACTTAAGGGTAACTCTTTATGTTTCAGGTATGTCATTTCCTAACAATTTCCTAGAAATCATTTCATTTCATATTTTTTATGGAGAAATATAATAAGTTGTGATTTTTAAGTTATTTGTTTACAGTGTTGTCTTGGGTTCTTAAGCAGTTATTGATTTTCCTTTGAAAGTAGTGCTCCATTCAGATACAAGTAAACATCCATCCATTATACTATTGTTATTGGAAACATTATACTCGATACATGTATGCTCAATTTTTACAACTAATGAATGAATCAGTTAAGTGACTATTTCCTGTACTCAGTACCAAATTATGACATTCATTCCAAAAGTCTAAGGAGTTTACATATCAGTCGACTAGCCTCTTTCCACTGCATGGTACCGGCTCACCTCGACTCGACTGTACTCACTTTTGGTACCTGGTACTTCATTTTCTTTTTCCACTGCAGATAGTAGCCCTCAATGTGCTGTCATTACTATAGAGACAAAGCATTTTCCTCTTCTTTTAAATTGCTTTTTTTTTTTCTTTCTTTTTTTTTTTTGACAAAAAATTCACACAGGTATAATATTCAGAAATAATCTTTGAAAAAAAAAAAAATCTTTGAGTTGAAGAGGATGTGTCCAGTTATTACGAACCGATTATCAAAATTGATAAAATTTCTTTCCATTGATTAATCACTTCATTGACAAACCATTTCAGCCCCGCCAGCATAACTTCAGATTCCCATTATGAAGGATGTGATGCTCTGTCTATGTGTAACAGGAAAAGTTGGTAATTGGATGTGTATGGAGGAGCAACTGTGATGTTTCATTTTGTTTCCGTGGCCATTTCGAAACAAAACAGTGCAGACAAATTAGGTAGGCTGTGCTGTGACCTGTAACGGGGACCATAGCAGTTCCATAATTATGCAGCCCTCTCGCCTCCAGCTACGTCTGGTCATGTTTTGACAGAAATTCCAAAGCTGCTGAAGGATGCATAGTGAGAACAGTGAGAAGTTTTTTCCTCTTGGGTTAGTTTTCAGTACCCCTTGATTTTTCTTGTCATAGCACTCTTGCGCAAATGCACTGAAAAAAAGCCGCGTCAGCAAGATTATATTTAGTTGCTGCTCAGTATTGTGTGGCCTCAGACTTTTCTAAATACCTCACAGCACAATTGAAGGTGTGTTGTCAGGTCAGATCAGATCAGAAATTTGCTCCGAATTTGGATTTCTCTCCTCTTTGTCCTCCTATGCACCAAAGTTCATCTCCCCAGCCTATGATCCATAGATTTCCATAATAAAGAACATATGGCCAGATAGAGACTTTTGTGCACCAGTGCACATGCTTCAAAGTTCCAAACTGTAAATTATAGAGAAGACATTGCAAGTTGGCTGCAGGAGTCCATGCCAAGGTAAAACTATTGCCCTGCCAGATCAATATTGTAGCCATACACGAAAACGTGTGTTACTGCCAGATTCTTGTCACATAAAGAATATATTGAAGGTGTCTTTAATTCTGTGGAATTGTGATAAATCATTTTTGGTTCCCTCTGCAGAAATTAAAGCCAGGCAAAGCAAATCCAGCACCGACGCGATAACCACATTTAATTTAAAACAGTTTTTAATCTGTTGGCTCATATACCAAAACATGGCTCCTGTTATGCAACGGCAGTCTGCCTTCCCTTCCGCTTTCATAGAGATGCTTTCACATCTCCATGAACAGCGGCTACACGTGCGCACACCAACAAACTACACTGATGTGGTAGGAAACTTTGAAAACAAAGACTCGTTGTTAAAGACTTCGTGCTCTGAGGCAGGATTGCTTGGCTGTTTTAAAGATATGCAAAGGATGTATTGAGAAAATGTTCTGCTTAAAAGGCAGAGGTCTTGCATGTGTTCTGACAGGCTATAGCGAATGTGTAATTAGTTGCGTGTAATTAGAGTTTTAATTTGCTGAGTGACAAATGATTTACATGAACAAAACATCTAGATTATTTTCGTTCAGTTATAATGGTGCAGCTGTGTTAACTGTGACCCCTTTAACTTCACTTATGGCAGCCATCATAATGTGATCATCATGAAGTGTTTGAACAAGTAGATACAGGATATATTTGGTGATGCAATCATACTGTGTGGAAAGATTTTTCTGGAAATGTAAAGAAATTTAAGAGGAAAATGATTAGGAGGTGAGGTTTTCCTCGTTCTTCAAGGCCAATGCCAGAATACGTACCATGTTGTTAAAGCCTGTAGCTTTACTTTGGTACACATTTGTCAGAATCTCTGTAATCCATTTTACCTTTGTTACTGAGCTACAGCAGTTTGTTTATTAGGTGGTGAGAAGCACTCTGCTGTGGTCAGTTTACTCCTGCAGGACCCATGTGTGCAAATCACAGCACTTAACACTCTTTCAGTCACATAAAGGAAATTCAGTGTGCTCTGTAATACCAGGTAGTTTAGCATGAGTCATGATTGCCAGCCTTTCGCTGCATGGCACTTTCACATACATGGGCCGGTTGTTGTTTAGTCAGTATGTGGATTTGATAGAATTCAGCAGTTACAGCAACACAGGTGAAGTTCGCACTTCGAGTTAGTGTAGTATTTTCAGTGTGCTTTGGTTTTTAATCTGTCCAGGGTCTCCCACACATCCTCTCGGTTGTTTTTATTACAACACGCTGAATTGTTCTGAGCAGCTGCCAAGATAAGAAAACACTGTTATTGTTCCTCAGAAGGACTATGACAGGCACGCTGATCCTGTCTGAACTGACGCGCTGGTACATTTATGAGCACTTGAGTAGGATCCAGGTATTCAGACATGATACGTATCGGAGGAGCTGCTGAAAGTCAGCCTGAGAAGATAATGATCCACCACACCTTCCTGTCACTTCACACAACACTTTAAAAACATATCGTGCTCCCCTGTGCTTATGTGAACTATTATATCCCGAGTGCTTGGATATGGCCTGACTGTGCACAACCTATGTTCACATGCTGCATCATTCCAGTTATATTGACTCCTACACTAAAGATGTATGGAACTGAATGCAAGGGTTTAATCTTCGGATGCAACGTGTACATGTCTGCCTTCCCACTCATGACTTTTTTTCAGCGTTTGTCCTTGATTTATGAACCTGTGCTTTTGCTTATTTGTTTTCATTAAACTGGCTGTGAGGTGAGGAAAAAAATGAGCTCATAAAAAAATCATTAAAGCTGCCTTCTCCTGGAGGACGGTAAAAATCACCACATCAAAGGATCAACCAGTGTCTTATTTATTTTATTAACTATATCTATTGCCAAACTTATTTTAGATATTTATTGATTGAGTATTATGAAATAGAATGTATTTATTATCCTACATGAGCAGCTGCCCCAATCAGTTTTCTACAGAGTAGACAGACATACCGTATTTCTTACCTTTTTAATGTATTATGTCATCAAAATAAAAAATAAATTACCCAATATAATATAAGTTCATTACTGGCATATAAATTCAATTAAAATGGCGTCCTCCATCATGCTTTTCAGTCATGTATTCCCACATTCTTGGAAGCAGTCAGTTTTAGAACCATGTAAAGAGTTTCTCTGTAATATAAGAGTTTTTAAGACTGCCCTTTTAGACTCGCCATGTTCTAACATGACATCCTGGGACACCATATTTCTTTGTCGTTGACATCCCAGACAGATGACTCTCTCTGGGACATATCTGTGGTAAACACCTTTTGGAGACGTTTTCCATCTGTAAGGAATCTATTTCCTCTTTAGCAGTAAAACAGGTAACATGAGCCCAGCAGATGACTTCTGTAGGTGACTGGATACTTTTGAGCCTCCTTTTTAAAAAAAAAAAAAAAAAAAAAAAAAAAAAAAAAGGCTAGAAATAATCTACATTACAGTACGCTGTTAAAGTAACAGGCTCAAGCTGTCGCACAAGAGCTGGTAAATTTTCTTTTCAGAGAGAGCATGTAAGTTGTCCTCTAATATAATTCAGTTCCACCTCTTTAAAATTTGGCTTTCCGAAAGGAACCTTTCCCTATATCTATGTTGGCAGTATTAGTATGTCAGTAACTAGAGTTAGCAGTCATTTTTGTAAAGCAAATATAAAAACCAAACACATAAATTCAAAATATTGCGGTCATAAATGAAAAAACTTTATCTAATCCTGGATCTCCAACCAGCACTCCTCATGTTTGCTGTTCACACCAGCATGTCCTCTGAGAGATGGTAGCTGTTGGATCCTGCAGAGCCCAAACAGAGGCCCCCTGTGCCACAGCGGTGTGTTTACATTCTAATCTGTGTGATGGACCTGCTTGATAAGGCCAGTGGGCACTTCTGCAGCATCAGGGGAAAAGGTAGAGAGAAGGGCTCTCTGCCAGCAGCAGCAGCAGCAGCAGGCACCTTTTAACAGTAGAGGACACACGGGCTAATGGATCCTTAGTCTCCCCTGATGACGCAGCCACAACGCGTTTTCTTCTCACCGAGAGAACAACCTGCTGGGAATAAAAACTGAAAAGTCGTTTCCCTGATACCAAAACTCTTACTGGTTCTGTCATCTCTGGCTTTGTGCCAGTAGTTGTCCGGGTGGGATGGTGTCTGTGCACCTGTTCATAAACACCACCAACATCAGTATATTCTGCTTTCAGCTCACATCAGCCCATGGGAGGAGATTAAACAAAAAAGTCTTTCTGAAGAAAACACCTGAGCCCCATCCGAGTCCGACCAACAGAAAATGACTGCAGAATATGTACTGAGAGGTCAAGGAAACCTAAACTGGGAAGGAAGTAATTACATTTTCAACCGCAAAGGAAGACTGCCTGCACGATGGTAATAAAATGCCTTCCCCAATACAGATCTAAATCCAAAGAAAATTTTTATTATGTTGTATGACAGTTAATATGCAGAGAAAGATATATTCCATGCATGAGCATTTGTCCTTTTGTGCAGCACAAAAAAACAGTTAACATTAGTCTTTTTATTACCCTTAAACCACACAATCCCACTTGTTACCGTTGCAGTTTCCCTTGTTTCAGGTTCTGTTCAGAAATGATTATCTTCAAACAAAACATAAACAAGCAGATAACTGCACTGCTATCAAGTACATTACACTTGTTTGTAGAAAATTGGGAAAATTTGCATTGAAGTTTGGATTTTTAAGGTCTAATCTTATTATGTTGGTGGGTTTCCTTTGCTTGTTGTAAGAAATGTGTGTGTTCTAACTGGTTTTCCTATTCAAGCAGAGGATTATTTTCCATGATGGTAATTTTCAGTTAGAAGGGAGTTTTTGAATCCAGCTTTTTATAGCCTTTAATTTTTTTGTAACATGGTCTCAGACATAGCTTGACCTGATTATATTAATCAATTTTCATCCCATTGATAATTTATGCATGTCTATTTGCTAAGTATATATAGTATATATGCACTAGCTGGCTATTATACGTGTCCAGGCACCTTGCAAGCATTTGGATACCATATGCATGAATTGCTACATTGTTGTCAAAGGAGGACATGGGGTTTTGAACCCTTGACCATTGTATCCCCAGACAAGGTGACTTACTGACTTACTGCGCAATTTGGTAACCATGATGTTACACACACACAAGTAGAGGAAATAACATCACATATGCAAAACTGGGGTATTTTTTGTCTGTTTGACCATAAAACAATCAAATTGTTAATGTGAAAGTCCAGAGAAAAATAACACATTTTACTGGTTTTGGGAGTATCATCAAATATTTTGGTGACTTTTAATCCAACACTGGGCCAAAAAGAAAGCGTGCATATAATATAAATTAGAGCAGGATGACGAGCATCACTACGGACTCACCGTTTGACCAACCCAAACAGTCTGAAACCTTTGATAGCTAACATAAAGACACATGATTCAAACGCATAATTTCAAAGCGGATTGATATATCAATATTTCCTGAACATCTTAAAATCAGGTAACTTTGTGGTGTTTGGGAGAAGATGCCAAAAATAGTTGTTTGAGAAAACTGAGAATAGGTTGTGAAATTGGACATTTTTAAACATCAACGTAGAAAAGATGCAGACAAATTCAGAGATTGAAATGAAGAAAAAAATGTGACTCTAATCCAAGCCATTTTTGAGATAATTACAAAAACATAAACCGATTATTACAGCACTACTTTGAGGTCAATGACTGTCATTTTCTGATCCTGAGTAGTGGGCGGAATTTGAAACCCATTTTGATGACATTTGCTCTTACGGTTTTTGCTGCACAAACACTTTTATCAGAGAAAAATGAGAATAATAAAACAATGCCTGTCTAATTGCTAAAACAATGGAGCTCATCCTCAGTCTTGTACATACAGTGTGATGTGAATATAGTGACAGAGAAGGAGAGTTCAGTTAATGTCCACCTGTCAACAACTCTTCTTCGTAGTGCATCATTTGGGCCTGGCTCGATGACAGTTGCTGTCACATTCTGTCATAGTTGTGATTGCTGTGGCTGTTTATAAAATGGCTGGACGACAGCAGATCTAGTTGGGAATGCATGAGAAAAAAAAGTGCAAAAAATAAAAAAAGAAATCACTGTGCAGATTGGTCTCTCTCCTGAGCTGTCTGTGAATTACATGGTCTGTGATTGTTTTTCTCTTGCGAGTTGGCGTTGGGATGAAACGTTTGAGGTTTCTCTGTCAAAACTGTGGTGTTATATTTTACTCTCGCGCTTTGTTCTGATGCAGTGGTTGTAGTCATTGGCATTGAGGCTAATGGTAAATGTCACACCATAGCTTATTCTTAAACTGGCAACTTTGGCATCGCGTTGTCATGTTAGGATTTTGTTTACTGAATAGAGAGACCATCCTGGTTTCAAACCCTGCATTGATGGATGCGTTTCCTGCTGTTTAATACGTAGACAGTGATAGGTGTGACATTACAGCTGCATTAAAGATATCTCATACTTGAAGGGTGACAGTGGTGACAGGGCTACCTGTAGATGGTTACAAAGAAGGTTCACATACACTCCATGCAACATGGGCCAATGATGGTCCTTCCATCCATCCACTCACTTGTCCTGGTCAAGGCTGTGGTGGCAATAGAGTAGCTGTCCTAACCTGCACTGCAGGAAAGAAGGAAACATGCCTTTCCTCAGATATTTCCTCCATCTCCTCCAGGGCATCCCAAGCACTCCGGGACACCACCTGAGAAACTTTACCCTTCAGTATGTCCTTGATGTTCCTCACATGTTTCCCCTCTCGAAAACCTCTGACAGGTCACAAGGCATTCTTGTGAGACTGGAGTTTGTGTCCTGCCACAGACTCCTAATTAATATTAGCTTTCCAGTCACACTAACCGTACCGTAGTCAATGTGTATGGAGGAATAACTGATGAAAAAAGTTGGCATTGAACATTAAAAAAAACCCTCATTATTGTACATAATCCGGGTCTACTAAGAATCACCCAGTATCAGCACTCCGCCAGGCAAGTGGATTGCAAATCAGCGCCGAGTTCCTCTAGAAAGACAAATGACAATGTCTCATGACGACCCTGGGGGATGTATCTGCTTGACCCTTTACGATGTAGGAGCGTTACCTTGTGGGCTCATTACCGGGGTGCACTTCCTCTTAGGCAATGGGCCGGGTCAAGGGATAATCCTGCTCTGGAACTAAATACATCTCACAGAGCAGATCAAACTGAGGGGTGAATGAAGCATGTTCACATGTACTGGCGTCAGTATGATCCATCTTTTAGTGATATGAAGAGAAAAAGTGAAATATCCTAGAATTCCTGATATTCAATATTTGTCTATCTAAGGAACACTGATTCCTTGTATTTGTATTAAAACTGATAGTAAGCATCATTTTCAGAAATGGCACAAGTGGCAGCCAGTGTACATCATCATTGAGTATTAAATATTTAACAGCTGCACAGTTTATCCCCATTTTCAGCTGCATTAAGGCAGAAAGAGAGGGCTAAATTAAATCTTCAATGAGGTTGTAAGTTGATAGGGAAATTCTCTTTGGAGATTGATGTTGTCAGTTGTGATAATGATAAAAGTTAAAACTATAACAGTTCGCTACCTTAATTAAGATATTGATCTTTCTCCCTTTCCTTACTAAACCAAAGAAGTTCTTAAAATAAGTAGAAATTAGATAAAACTTTTTATGTCTCAGGTGTCTGAGATTAAAATTCATAGTGAATTATATTGTGGGAAGATCCACTTTGCCTCACAAGTTAACTATTTGAAATTCAAGAAAAACAATATGAATCAACTTTTGTGTTATTTGTGTCATAATGTCTATATATGAATGTTTAGTATTCTCTGCGGTGTTTTCCCACTCTTGTTTTTCTTTTCACATCTCGTGGCTATTTGACCTCTACTGTGTTTAGACACACAGTCTATGATGTTCATCTGAAAGTGAGTGAATTTGATGCAATTACAGTGACCCAGGGTGTGAACTTTAAAGCCCTCTCTCAGACTTACTATTTTCCCTGAACTCACGTTTAAAAAAAAAAAAAAAAAAAAAAGATTGAAAACAGGGAGTGTGGACTGGCATGTGGTTAGCTCTTCTGCTGCCACCCACTCAGCTCTACGTAGCTTATGGGTTTGACCTTAAGCTGTGTGGTGAACTTTCATCAAACACGCGGCCGTAAAATCAATTTATACACTTCTTTATACAAGAACCACACAGCTTTTGCACTTAGGTTTTGTTTTGTTACGACTTGTGCAACTGACCTCAGTCCGTTGCTTCTCTGCACTCACATATACACAACTTTGAGGATGTCTGATACATTTGTGCCACCCTTTGTAAACACCTTGGTGTGCCCCCACACACACATGCTTGCTTCTAAAGCATAAAGCAGGATTTGCACATCCTCACTCATTACATCAACAACAAATCAATGTTTACAGTCGAAGTTTGGGAATCAGGATATTTAGCAAAACTTTGGGCAACACCTTCTATTCTAGTTAAAACAGCTATAAACAAGTTTTTTTTTTTTTTTTTTTTTTTTTTAAACTAAAGTGGCCACGCGTAGCGATGAACTCACACAGTGTATATGACTCTGCACCCCTTATAGTGTCTTTCAGTGTATTGTTTTGATTTTCAGGCCCACAGCCTTACACCAGGATCACACTGCCTGCGTTGCGTGAGCAGGGTCTGACCTGCCGTGGAGAAGCACGCGGCACTACTGTCAGCCCTGTCTCTCTACATAGAGTTTGCAGGCTAAATGGTTGAAAAATATGTTTGTATTTTCTCATGTCTGTGTCATATTCAGATTCAGCCTAGAAATAGACAACTATAGTGAAAGGTGTAAATGTAATGTTGCTGGTCTGATCTATTTTTTGCTGGGAGACGCGCGTCACACGTGAAAAACAGGCGGCATAACCATTTAAAGTGGGCACTGAAATGAAAACCAAGATGTTCTGCAGCGGCCACGCACGCGCCACACATCCGGTGTGTTCCCCCGCCTCGCTGTTTTGGTTCACTCTCACCACTTTTATAGGATCGTGTCCAGCTGCTGCAGACAGCTAATTTCAGCAAGAAAGCTCTACAAACATTATAAATTTCCATTGAAGTTTATCACCCACTGCATTGCAATTAGCAGTTAAAATCTAAATGTTTTCAGATGCATCAAAAAGCCTCTATACTACACAGTGCAGTGCCTGCATCCATGTCAATTACTTATCCAAATGAAGAGTCTTGTCAATACCCTCCTGCTGTTTCTCTGTATTTAAATTCACCTCTCATTTTCTTTGCTGTGTTTTCTCTACAACTGGGATCAGCTCAATAACAGCCAGTACAAGAGGCTGAGTGAAATTTCCTATTTCTGTCGCCTGGAATGAAAAGTGTCTTCTGCCATCTGTCCTCTCCTGTTGTCGTATATACAAAACAATGTGGAGCAGTGAAAGTATAGGAATAGTATTTTTCTGATATTCCAGTTGTGCGGCTACGAGAGTTTGACTCGGTAAATGAAACACTCGTCACTCTGGATTTATGGACCAGAGATGGTTTTGTCACAGTGTGTCAACAGCTCATTGCCGATGTAGCGTGCGAGACGACGGGAGAGGAAGATGCAGGAGGCTGAAATGTGCTTTGAGTTAATGGGGTACCTACTGTTCGCACAGCAAGGGAAAGTTGTGCTGCAAACAAGGAGGACACACGATTTTGGCTCGGAGGCTTGCTTTTGATGAAAGATTGTTTGCACTCCCTAGTTGGCAATTGGCTGGAAATGTGTTGATGAGAGACTCAACCTTTTCATCTTTGTGCTATAACCGTTACCTGAAATGTCTGGTTATTAATCAGACAGAGGAAAGGAAGACATTAGAGTGATTAAAACCGTATAGCATGATTTTTAACAAGCATCCTGTCATCTTTTTGTTGCTAAAGTTGGGTGTTTATTAGTAACTCAATATTGACTGGAACCAACCAAGTTCCAAAAACAGGCTTTTAAAAATCATAAAGAAATTCCATTTATGTTTTTATTTTACCTTAATAGAGTTTTCAGAGTAACTGTGAAAACCTGTTGCTTTTCCACTTTCTGCTCAGATGCAATGAGAACTTGTGCTCCTCCGCAGGGAAAATGTCAAATATCCGTGCTGTCAGGAAGAGGCAACAGCTGAATAACTTGGTTGCCACGGTTACAGAGCTGGCCAAGCCGGGGTACACCATTGTGGATTTCTGCAGTGGAACGGTACGTGTACTCATCCATCAGTCCAGCTTTGTATGTATATTTATCACCGCACCCGACCTCGGGGCGCATTAGGCTGCAGCTCCATTAGCAGCATTCTGAAAGGAACTAGTTTTTCATATTTTCCTTTCCTCTTGTTTTTGGCCGCACAGGCAGATTGGTAATTACACTCTTGAAAAAAGAGTGGAAGCACTACATGGCTAACAGGTCAATACTTGGTTGGAAAGGGCAACGCTAATCATAACTCTATTGATGTCCTCTTTGATGTGTGCTGTTTTCCTGTTGTGCATTTCTTTCATCATATCTTTCTTCTTTTTCTTGGTGCTGTCTCGCAGGGCCATGTAGGGATTGTTCTGGCTCACACTCTTCCAGATTGCCAGGTAATGAATGGGTATTTGTGCAGATGTGTGTGTTCAACTTTTAAGACTAAAAGATGAATAGATTAACCAATAGATCAACTTATAATTGATAAAGTGATTAATTTTAGTCTTATAATATTATTGTGTTTGTGGTCTTTATAAAGTTTTGACTTATTCTAATATTATCTAAGAATAGGCCTCCTGTAATCTCAATTTAAAGTCTGTGTTTGTTTTTCATTCAGAGAACTTTTTTTTTCCTGTGTAAAACTTGTTGTTTTGATCATTGTTATATGTTGCCGCTCTTATTTTATTATTATTTATTATTATTAGAGAGAGAGAAAGAGAGAGACAGAGAGAGAGGATGACATGCAGCAAATTGCTCATACCAGGTCACCTTATAAGTAGCAGCATAAGAGTGTTTTTTCTATCTTTATTCAAGGTCATCCTCATAGAGAACAAAGAAGAATCCTTGGTGAGGGCCCAGTGTCGCAGCGAAGAGCTCGGTCTGAAAAACATCGGCTTCATTCAGGCCAATCTGGATTACTTCACCGGACCTTTCCACATCGGGGTGAGCAGAGCAAGTGATGCTGTACACTGAAGTGTGCCTTTGCACCAGTTTTGTTTCCATCTTCTGTTTGATGATTCACAGATTCTGTGGACAATGTGGTAACCATTTCATGTGACTTGATTATTGAAGAATTTGCTAATTTGTGAATAACTGAAGCTGAGGTCCATGCAAAGTGAAATTAGTCTGATTGTAAAAGTAACTAAAATTAAATCAGATGTTTAAATGAATGGTAGTTTATCATAATAAAAAACTCATAGTTTGGTGATATTTGAAGCAGTTATTCAATTTCCTCTATCTTGATTTGATTTGCATTTTTGTAAAAACTATATAATAATCCAGTTTTCTAATTCCATGTGTTTTAAGCAGATCCAATTACTTTTTGATTAATTACCTGCTAACAGAGCAATTAAAAAATAAGGAAATGAAATTAGCAATATTATGGCAAACTGGCAAAAGCGTAGGAGGCAAAATGTATTTTTTGTACATGAAAATACAGAGAATCAGGCTGGTGTAGTCCCACTGCCATCTTATTGAGCTACATTGCAAAGAAAATGTGTTTTTATCAGCAATTCCAAGACATTAAGGCGTTAATTTATTTCACTGCATTAAAATTCTTTAGCAGCCCCCTCACCACAGTAATTATTCAGTTCCCTATACTATAATGTATCTAAAATCTTAGCATGGACTTTGAAAGCATTTGGCTCTCATGTCAGACTCTGTGAACTCTAATGGTGTGCATATACTTTTGACAGAGAGGTGCAACACGGCTTTTTGGTGTGGAAGTTAAAGTGTTAATAATAATAATTAAACCAATAAAGAAATGCCTCAGATTTCTGATGATGGATTGAAACTGAGAAGTAAACACCTATGATTAACACCACATAGGCAATGTGTCACTTCCTACTCTGCCGTGATCACAACTTTACTGCGAGGTGTCTGAACATTGTATTTTCAGTCTTAAAATATTTATATATTTCAGAGAAGCACAAGCACACATCACAGTGAGAGACATGTCATTCCTTCATCTTTTTCCAGAAACGGAAAATGCCAGCATGCAATTATTTTTCTCCGAGCAGCTAAGATGGCTTTTCATTTCCTGAAGTGGAGCTTTTAATCAGAACCCTTTTAGTGCTCTGCACTTCAGTCAAGCAGTGTATGTCACTGTCCCCTCTCCAATTACTGGAAACCCAAAAGGTGGTTTTAGCCCGTCAATGACGGACAAAGGTAATGTTGGGGTTAAAGAATCTCTTCAACTAGGAATATTAATAGCTCACTTGTCTTTGTTTGTTCTTATTTACTGTAAAAATGTTATGCTCTTATTAAAGGGTTAGCAGTCATCCTTGGAAAGGAAAGTATAATCTTTGGAAAGTGTTAGTAATAAAAGTAAAAATGGTTGCCAGCCATTTTCAAGTTTTATGCAGGCAACTTGGCCATGTCACCATTTTACTTCTTAATTCATCACACATTTTTTTCGTACCTACAGCTCTGCCAAGTCTGCGACTGCAGTTGTTCCTGTTTGTGTTTGTGAAGCTTAAAGATCGGCCTCGGTAAATGTGATTAATTCTGCACAGCTACCTGCGACAACAGAATAAATATTTTACTAGCTTTCAAGCCCTATGCCTAATTGGGCTAAAACAAACCGAAATTCAGCTCCAACTTGAAGTCGAAGCCCTCGCTGGTCCTATTTAAAAACACCCACCTTCGTCTAAAGAGCGCTTGATTCTCAAACAGATAATTACTGTCAATTTAGAGCAAATCGGTCCTTAACTGTGGTTGTCTATGGGCTGTTTGCATCTGGCTCTGCCACACAAAAACAAGTCTTTGAGATTAAAAAAAAAAAAAAATCCTCGAACCTTCCAGAGACTCTCTAAACTCCTGTTCACACACGTGCATCATTTTGCTTTACCTTAGAATCTCTACTATCATCACTCTTGATGACTCGTTATTTATGTGTCTCAGGTCGGTGTCTTCAACCCAAACATGTCAGGGAGATCCATCTTCCTGAAGTGTGTCATAGCCCAGTTTCAGAAAAGCCAGCTGTGCTAGTAACCTTACTTTAACTCTCTCTGGGACAAACCGGAATATATATGTACCTGCTGTAATTACAAGAAGCTATTGTTCCGGCGTGGTCACTCCACTGAGACCTGTTCCATTTGGCAAAGAACAAATAGCTCAGATTATTCTTCTATACAACATGTGGGTGTTTATGCACACACACAGGTTGTTTTTTTTTTTCAATTTTATTATTTCACATGATCATTAACATTTATTTTGGAAATCGGTGCTTATGTTTGTCCTTCCTGCACCGCTTGAGATTTGGACTCCAGCATTTCTGCAGCCTCAGCTGTTGCTAAGCATCTTCCTGCATGACACAGATATTTCTACCTGAAGGAGCCACCCATCACACTGGTTTTAATCCTGTTATGTATTATACATGGTGCCATTTTTAGTCACAGTCATTTAATCAGGTTAATTAAGTTGAGGTGCCCCTATTCTTAGTCAGGGTCTGCTTTTCCTGTCTGTAGTGACCTGGCCCAGGTATTAGACCGGTGTCAGAACCATAAAGTGTGTTTCATTTTTATCTTTCCTCTCAATATTCAGCCAACAGACCTCGGAGGCAGCGAATGTGGTGGAGCTTGAAGTTGATTTGAATTTGATCGGATCCTGGTCCATTATTGGTTCTGCTTGAGGGTCTGAATGTTTGCAATTGATTCTTTCAGTTGCCTACCTTATGTTGTGTGAGGAAAGTTTTACTTTCTGAGGTTGCTTTAAGCCTTATGTAAAAATGTGTAGATCGATTCCAATAAGACTTTATGAGGAGTAATTGCAGTACAGATTTAAGGAGTCCAGATTTTTTTTCTCGATTCTTATTTTTTTAAGCCTCAAGATTGATTCTGTTTATTTTGAGTAAAATACAGCATTGCATCCACCATTGAAATGAAAACAATGCTTTGACTCCATGTAATCACATTTATTCCACACAAATACACATGCACATGCACAAATTTAGGCACAAATATTATAGATACAAAACAGGACAGCTCAATTGTTGAGATTCTGCTGACATAAGATTTTTGGAGATGATGCATGTTTTTCTTCTATTGTCAGGTAATATGAAGTTTCATATAACAAAATCAGCGCAACAAACATAAAGTTTTACTTTCAAAACCCCAACACAGTAAAAGCCGCCAAAGCTTTTAAAAACCGTTGCATCACGCTCCTCTGTAGCAGTGTGGGGCTCACAACCCAGTATGATGTTGATTGAGTAGCGTATTAGTAAGCTGTGTTTCAGAAACGTGGTCTTTCTCAGGCCCACATAGGACACCAGAGGCATGTAATTACATGAATAAGAGTGAATAATGAAGCCTCATTATTTCTGTGATGTGATTATTGAGAGAGAAATACAGATTGGAACAGCTTTTCTGGTCCCCAAAAGACAAATTATAACAAAAAAACCCAGTTTTATAAAAGCCCTTAGTCCTTTGTTGGTTGCATATTAATTCATGATTTCATCTTCCAGTTAAATGTTTTGCTGAGGTAAAACTTAGCAGGCCATGTCAGAAATACTGTACTGTATGTCTGTACTGGTGCTTTAAATCAGCCTGGCATAAAATCTCATCTTCCATTATGCATTTTTATCTAGTAACACACAGAACATATTGGGCTGAGGCAATGCTCTATAAATACAGCTTAAAGCAGACATAAATATTCTCAATAAGGATGTTGTCTACATCAAGAATTGGAAATGCATAATTACTTATCACGACACATCAGAATGTGTTTTATTTTAGTTGTGTGCGTCTCTTTCGGTTGACTGGCTTTGTGTTTGTGTTAAATCAAGGCTAAAGGTTATAAAATGTAATTAGGCTTTGCCCCAGCATGACTAATGTACAACATTAAGTAGCTGGGTAAGAGTGATGGCGTTACTTTGTTAATTATTTTCGCCTTAGATGTGGGGGGATGTAACATCATGCAATCTTTGATAGAGACTCCTCCTCCTAATCAGCAGCCTGAAACATGCTGTTGAAGGAATATCAGACTTTCTCCCTGATGCCATGAATAAATGCAGGAGAGAAAATGAGGTGTCAAATCGATGCAAGGCCATGCAGGTAACTGATGCTAATTCCCCAATTTTCACTTTCTGGTTATTCTTTCATGTGCAGACTCTGCTCGTATAACTTCATATTTAAATAAATACACATGTTTCCCAAGAGGAATACATTTTTCTTTTGCTGATGAACATTGACAGACCAAACATATCAGAACATATTTCCATGTGGAGCTCTTCACTCTGATGAGAAAATTTATTTCCAAGTACATACTGTGAAATTGCACATTCTTGTGTAGTTGTTAACTGCAGGATTTCATCAACCGTGCAACTTTCAGGGAGAGCTTATTTACATCTGAGAAATGTAACCCCCCCACCCCCACCCCTGCCGTCCACACATTTCAGTGACTTTACGAGTGGGCTTGGCTGTGTTTATAGTGCCTACATCTTCCCTGATCTTTAGAGCTGCAGCCAATCTTGGCTTAGTCTTGTCCTAGTCTTGTCCTGACCGGCTCTGAACTTCTGCTCTGTGGCACTGCTGTCAAGGCAACATGCAGTGGATTCAGACTCGCGGACGCCAAGATGACACGTTCTTGGAAGAGGAGAATGGAATGGTTGAGGTGGCTGCTTGAGTTGGATGGGGTTACTTTCAGTGGGACCGGGTAGCTATTGTCACATCAGACAGTTGATAATGAATTTTATTTGGACCATTAACAGACAATCTATTTAGCTAATGTACGCTTGAGAGGAAATCATCTATCTTACCACCGCAAACTTATTGCCTTTGAAGACTCAATTTTTTTTGCAGATGGACTTTGGGAGAGAGATGACTGGAATACACACAGCCTATAATATTGGGTCTTTTAGTTCCTTTCTGCCATCCAGTATAAAGGCACATCATTACTAATGCATAGCTTGGTGTTCATCACCACAGTTTACCCACTCAATGGGAATTCGTGCCTCCGCTCCCAAAGCACTAATACATTTTGTTTGCTCTAACTACCCGAGTCTGCACCTTTGAGAGCATAAATGTATTTAATAGCAGCCGCCATTATGAAGTAATCAATGAGACTGAGTGCATATTCTCTAGTGCTCTGAGTTTTTGGTCTCTGTCGGACAAAGAAGGTTTTCAAGTGAAAGTAAGTCATTTTTTTCTTTGTCTGTCTCTCATCAGGTGGCCCTCCATGCGTGCGGCGTTGCAACAGACATGGTGATGGAGCATTGCATCCAGGCCGGAGCCTCCTTTGTCATCAGTCCCTGTTGCTACGGCTTCATCCAGAACGCCGTCAAGTTCACCTTCCCCAAGAGGTTTGTACCTGCCACAGCCGCACCTCCGTCCAGCGTCAACTCTAGGTTTCTGCCTTTTAAAATAACGTTTTTGACCTTGTTGTTTTTCTAGTTAGATCTCTGCTTGTATCAGCGCGTCTCCCCCCTTCTGCCAATCTCGCCTGGTGATTTTTCAGTTTCTCTTTAGCACTCTCAGTTGCTCTCAGTCATTTTCACACTTTCGCTCACTCTCTATCTCTCACACATAGACATAATCTGTATCTCTTGTCACCGCTTTTTGTTCACCTCCTGTCTCTTATCATCACCACTGACAGTATGAGGCAGCAGTGTCGCATCGCCTCCACCTTTTTAATCTCAGCCCTGTTCTATCAGCAGCACAGAATAAGGCTCTGTATGTAGAGGCTGTCATGGATATTACAGAGTGACAGGAGAATCCAGTTGAAGGTACAGACAGGAAATTCAACTCTTACTGGCATTCCACTATCACACATAGTATAAAAGAGAATTAACCTCTAAAATATGACACTGTTTGAATAGGGAGAGGAGGAACAAACAACAGCAGAGAAAGAACAGTGCAAAGAGAGGCTGTACTTTAATGGTGTTGATCCTGTTGCTATAGCAGCACTCTGTTGACTAATTGTACAGTAAAGGCTTAGGAACCATAACAAGGTAGTATGTCGCTAAAACAACTTTGGGATACTGAAAACTATGAAACAAAGCTGTTGTGTAGTATTGCTGTTGTAGCAACCAAGAGACTGTGATCAGTAGTGAGTTAAGGTTGAGATACATGTTGTGATTGATGGGCTGATTATAGCTAAGGCTTTTGGCATTAAGACTGATTGGACCAGCCTGCGCCACCTGTTTTCCAGTTTGGGTCTTTTGGGTGGTGACATATCAAGGTTTCTACCAATTTAATTTCTTTCTACCCACTGTTTTTCTCTATGGTTGTTTTAACCATGACATAGTACAAGAACATTTGCTTTTGAAACTGCAAAAATGGCAAGCAAACAGCAAATTAGTGCTATGTGCCAGAGTGAAAATTATTTTTACAATTTAGTTATCAGTTTTCAGTGCAGAGTCCCAAATCAGCTAAAGTTGAGCCACCTCTGGCTTTCTCTGCTTAGTCATTTTCCTCATCTCTCCATCCAATATTCCATTAAAATGTAGCATTTTTAATTTGCTTTTTTTTATGTCAGTTTTTGTTTTTGGGAACAGAAACAGACAGTGTCTCTATGTTTAATCAGTCATTCAATAAATGCTTCTCTCTGTCATAGCTGAAACATATTTGAGGGATTTTGTAGGTTTCAATCAGCTTCAAAGTACCCAGTGTATTTTTTGACAGTAGCAGCAGCAGAATCTTCCGGTAGAACATTGCCGCAGCATACGACAATGAGTATCAGCAGTGGTATGGCGATAGGGAATTGTCATAAGTGAGTGGGAGCTGGTATGTGTCATCAGTATATAGAAGGAGATGCCATTTCTCCTGATGACATCACTGAGGTGTAATATATATATATATAGATTAAAAAGAAGTGGCCCTAAAATCAATCCTTGAGGAACCCTTGCATGTTATTTTGGTGTTTTGGAGATGTTTTTATTGATTTCAAAAAGGAACTCTCTGCCAGAGAGATAAGAGAAAAATAAGTTAAAAACATTAGCTCCTGATAGCTCAATGTGTGGGTCATAAATTGTTTTAAAGCATCATGTTCATTACAGTTACATGTGTACAGAGTGTTCCAAGCATCTTGGAGAGCTTGTCTCTGAAGATATTTCTTTATGACTGTGTGTTTGCAGTTGTTGTCTCATTCAGCATTATGAATTTGGGACCAATCAGGCACCTCCCTGATGGTATTTTGTGATGGATCTAAATATCTAAGGTACCTAAGACTCTTACACAGCACTGTGTAATGGAATTATACTGTATTAAAAGTTAGAGCTTCACTTGTCAAGACCAGAGTGCAATGACCCATGGAAAGATGAAAGTGCTTTTTCACGCCACACTCATCAACACCCAGAAAACACAAGCCAGAGGAGATTTCTGAACAGAGAGTTGCACACCACCTGCGCTATCTGCCAGTGAAACAGAAATTAAAAGCCATTCATAAGCCGCACACAGCATCGGCATGTTATAATTAGCAGTGGCATATGTCAATTGGAGTGGGTGTGTGTCAGTGAGACATTGTATATGACGGTCAAAATGAGTGACAATGTTTAGAAGTGCCATAAGCCAGCGGCATTGCACAAATCGACACATGCTACAAGAACAACAGTGGGACATCATCAGCTGCTTCTTTGCTGCCGTCAGTTTAACAGATGTTTCTGTTCATTTCACCACAACTTTTAACCAAGCATGAAGTGTATATATTGCTGCTATAGTTTCCAGGTCTTTAATATACTTACACACTGATGTAAATTGGTTAAATTGTTGACCGTTACTTTCTGTCAGGTGGCCTGATATGTGATTATTAGAGACCCCTTCCTACAAATAAAGAATGAATATTTTCTGTCTCCATGGCACAACTGACCCTAAAATTGTGCCTCGGGGAAAACCCTTGGTGTACAGTATAAATATTTAGGAGTTTTTACATACTTAGTTTCTGCTTTTCTCACTTTTGCTAACTTGACACTTCACCCTTCCTGACTCCTCATAAAAAATTTAAGAACGGCGAAAAAAGACTTTGCAGCTGCAACGGACAACAAGAAGCCGTGTTTCTGCAGGGCAGTATATGAGAGGGGCCTACGCACCTGACTGTGTCAATCTTCATCTTTGCTACTTTTAGTGTTTCAACCCTCAGGTCATGTTCCAGGTACTCATGTGAAAATTCTGCAGGTGTAGACATTCCAGGCAGTTCACAGGTTTTTATGAGCTGTGAAACTAAACTGCTCGTTTCATTAAGTAAGGCCCTAACAGTTCAAGTTAATCTTTAGACTTCTCTCCATGTGACCTGGCTGGCCCCCGACCCCTGACCCTCCTCGTGTTGATTTTTAATTCGCTTCAACAATGATCTGACTACATTTAACCATCACAAACAAACTGAATGTGCTCCCATGTAACAGAGAAAAGCCTTGTTTTTATAAAAGGCCAGAGAGACAGTCAGAGATCGTGCTTCTTGTACATGTGGTTATATATGTTTGTTTGGAAAGTGATTGCCCCTAAAATTAAAACCCCCCAAGTAAACATATGATATACAAGTGTAATAAATAGATTTTACCTCTATGTCATAGTCACTGCACTTTTAACATCAAAATGTCTACTGTTTTTTTTCTGTTTTTTTTACAGCAAAAGGTTCCAAGAAACTCTGACTTATAAGGTATGTTATTAAATCCCTCTGTTGCATTTATTATTCATTTGCACTGAAGCAAAATATCTAGTATAAAATACTGAATTACAGCAACTCGGTTTTGAAAAGGATTGTGTTTAAGATTCAGTTCACTATATTCATGCCGAAAGACGCCTTTGTTGGTCATGACTTAGTTTCAAACATCATATTCATAAGGGGTCGTTCGTACTCTGTTATGACACAGTGAGGCAGCTTTTTCTTCTCTCATTGCGTCTTAGTTGAGATGCTGCCGCTTTAACAGAAGCATTATTGAATCAGAGGCATTTAGTTTAAAAGTTATAATTCCACATGTCTGGAGTGCAATGACCCGGTGAAAGTGCTCACTCATACCGCAACTGTCAACACCCAGCAAACACAGCAACCAGACAAGATTCAGACAAACGTTCAGACAACTGAGGAACAAACTGACAAGCAGACACACACCTGGACTGGGCTGCCCCAGCTATTTGTAAATCTATCACTAAATCCTTTCTAAATTCTTAGTAACTACTAGTGTCAAACTGGTTGTTTGCTAAACTGTGTTGCACCATTACAACTTGGGATAACAGTCTTAGATTGTAAAGAGTAACATGTAAATGCGTAAAAGCTACTTAGGACTTAATCTACACTTAAAATGTAAATAAACTAATTAAGACTCATTTTGTAATTTGGATAAAAAGTATTTGACATGAACTTGTTCTTCTTGGTGTGGGTACGTTTTTCTCCGCTTGCTTCTGTGATATTGCTTTCTTTGCTTTTTCTTTCAAATTTCTTTTATTTCTTTTATGGGACAGTAAAATAAAATTAATTACATCTCTGGGCTCATCAATGTCTTGGGAACAAAGATTCCCCATGGCAGTTACAAGAAGGAGGCTCACACCCTCCAGGCTTCAATCCCTTATCGCTCAGCACAGACACGGCACTGTGCTCTGGGAATGCCCATCCCATGATGATGTATAGGACCTGTCAGTGCTCCTGGGGGAGAATCTGTGCAAGAGTTGCTGCAGGTCCTAGCCATAGCAACCTCAGGAGTTGACGTGTCACAACATCAGACCACCCCTTAACTGCTTTTCCCTTGTGCACTAGAAGAAACACATTCTTACACACAGGGCTTGAGACCCGCAGAGGATTGCCGATTATTTACAAGACACTGGGCAATTGTATTGTTCTGTGATACTGGGTTGCAATTTTTCTACTGTTTGTCCAAAGGCCCAGTGAGGAAAAGAAATCACAATTGCCATAGTTTCTGTTTGGAAATAAGAGGCTAAACATGTCGCTTCACAGCAGGATAAATCTATGTTCTATTTAAACCAGCACAAACATTATCGGCCATTTTAAACCTGAGCTCTAAATCCCCCCCCCCGCCCCTTTGATTTTGCTTTCAACAGCCACGTTTGGTATTTGCCATTCATTTGGGCTCAGTATACAGAACTCCACTGTTTCCCATGTCTCTTCTCTTCAGCTGGTACTTGGAGAAATAAAAGCTGCATTGCGATGTTTTATTTCCTTCCTGAGCTACAGTAGTTAAACAGAATGACAGCACATGGACAAATGGCTGTATCACTGGAATAAAGGGCAAATGGTGTAAGATATTGGTGCTCAGCTCTAACTTTAAGCACCTGCTCTGCGGCCTTGCATTCGGCGTCGAACCCCGCGGAGGGAGGAATAGAATGAATTAAAGTAGAAGCGGGTTAGAGATGACTAACCTTGTTGAACCAGAGCGAGGTAAAAACTGGACAATGCATAGAAATAAATGACTGGGGTTCATCTAACCTTTGTGGAGAGTTTATATGGATGAGTTTGTGAAAAGAGTCTCAGAATCATATGCTGTCGTTCACATAAAACTTACCTTGTTTGAATGGGTTTTTTTTCATCTGGTCAATTTATCTAACAATCTGTAAACTGGTCTACTATTAATGCAAACAATGCAGAGAACTCAATCCAGTCCATCAGTGTTAATCAGTCCAGTGACAGCAACACACAAAGAGACAACACACTGAAAAAGATTATATATCATCATTCTGTCACGCTCACAGTGACTATGCTAACGTTCCCATGTTATAGTAGGTAATCTTTACCACGATCGCCTTCTTAGTTTCGCTTGTTAGCATGCTAATGTTTGCTAATTTGCTTGAACACTGTTTGGTTTGAGTCCCTACCTAGAATCCTCATTCAGATCAGATGCGAACTATTCCCTGCCTCTCAGCCTAAGTGCATGCTGGGATAGGCTTAACCCAGCAGGCTTAAGCCAATAGATAGAACTAATTAATGCACGCTTGCATGTGTATCTGCATGCATGATAGCGATATGTCTCATTTTAAAAACCAATCTTTGTGGAAATCTTTAATATCTCCAGTCGTGCAGGACCAAAACTTGTTAGCGCTAGCATGAAGTTCACCTGCAATAAACTCTTTGTGCACATATTGTCTGTCCTTATTTCAGGAACACATGATCCTCTGCCGCTTTGCAGACCAAACTGCCGTCCAGCTCCCTCCTGAGAGGCGACTCATAGGTACTGCTTTCAATCTTCTCCTTCTACCTGAACATTCACCCACTGTTACTTTTATTTATCTAAATATAGACAATAGAAATGGGATTGTCGTTTGGCTGTTGTTATGAAATTTTGGAATTTTTACAGTAAATATATTTTTTAATGCAAAAATTTGTTGTTTAAATTCACATCAATCAACAAATTTATCAGTGACTTTTTTTTTTTACAGAATTACTCCTGAAATTCGTGACCCTGCCAGCTCAGAATGACACTGCCAGTTTGATATCTGTTTATCACATAGTCCAGTGTGACGTACACCAGCATCACATATTGACATGTGATGTGTGTTTTGCTGTTTTGATCACACCTAAGCAGCTAGCTCAGTACATGTTGATGTCTTGTTTTCTGAGATTTTTACACTGTGACCTAACCCCACTTCTCTACATTTTTTTTTCAAAGAGGTCTAGACTTTTGAGTGTGAAAAATGTTAATGTGGGGATTTCTACAGTGTGACAAAGCAGCTGCAGAGAACAGCTGCCAGATCAGTTTTGTCATATTCAGAGGAAAGTGTTTTGCCAGAGTGAAACCTCCAGGCCTCTGCGAAAGCTTCACTGTGCACTGTTTCATTATTGTTGAGGACTCTCTTCACCCTGATAGCTCTCGAGCCTATCAAAGCCTCCCTCTGAATCTAAGGAGGCTCCCCATTGCCTCGTCACTCTGAAGCCCTTTCATATGTACCCGACATCACCTGTCACAGCGGTTTCTGCTCTGTATCAGTTAACAGGGCTCAACCTCTCCTACTAACATTTTCTAACCATGTTTGATCTCATCTCTCTCTAGAGGCTGTCTGTGTGACTGTGACCGGCAGCGTGGCAGACCAAAAGCTTTTACATTTACTGTGTCTGCCACCTGCTACCGAACTGCTAAACTGCAAAATACATTTGAAGTGTGTGTGTGTAAAGGAAATCCTAAGAGAAAACCGTGCTAATCAGTGTGAAGCTGTTGATGAATCAGTGCTTTCTGTGGAACACTGATACATATGAATGCTAGGAACATATAGGAAGTGGACAAATTAACAAGAACACCTTACAATATTCCAATCAATACACTACCAATGCAATACATGCTGCTGAATTAGAGCCTGACTCATACGTTGATCAGCTGATATTGGCTTAGTTTTATCAACATAAGCAGCATACACAGATGGGTGAATAAATACAATTTTTAAAAATGAGCCTGCCAACACAAGCTGCCAAATTAGCTTCAGTGCTCCTTCATATACATTCCCCCAAATCTGTAAATATGCTGGAGACAAAGTCTCCCAGAGGTGTTCGGTTGTGTTAAATCTCATGTCTGTGAAGGCAATACCAAATGATTTACATCATTCTCATACTCGTTCAGTGAACCCTGATGGCCTGTCGATGGGGACATTGACTTCCTAACATCACAATAGCAATGTTTCATCAACGGAAAAAGTCACACAAATCTTTTCCTCTTGTCATTTTGAGCCAAAGTCAAGGTGAACTGGGCCTGACCTGCATTTTAAACAAAGCCTGGTGGGATGTTCATGTTAAGTTGAATCCCACCGGACACATGTATGGCAGCATCTGCAAACCTAGCAAATGTTTTGTTGTATATTTTGTCTGTAACAAAATGTCACTTTCACCATAGTTCATAGTAACAGTAAACAATGATGTTTACTTTTCAAAGTGTCAAATCTCCTGCTAAATAATAGCGAAATTTGAGCAACACAAAAATGTTTGTGTACATTATGTGAACATAACATCTGTACAAAAATTTCAAAACTAGATAGAGCTGAAATAATTAGTGGATTAACTGATCAACAGAAAATTAATTGGCATCTTAATTTTGTTAATCTCTTGATCTTGGTTCTCTATCACTATAAATCCAGTATCTTTTGCTTTCAACAGGGTCGTACAACACAAGACATTTAAAGACGTCACCTTGCACTCTAGAAAACCTCAATGGGCTGTTTTTGTTATTCTGATATTTCATAGACAAAATAATAAAATAATCTGCAGGTTAATCAATGATAAAAATAATAGTTAGTCACAGCTCTAAAAAGCGATTTGCTTTATTCATACTTACCAATATCACATCGGCCTAAAAACATCCAAAATCAGTCAGGCTCCAGTATTGGATTGTGATTGGATTGTTGCTGTACTTTTTTAATAATAATAATTTTTATTATTATATTATTATTATTAATTTTTTTTGTTATTTTATCTCTCATTTAAGTATAAAACAGAAAAAAAGTTCTTTTTTAAGTGTCTGACACTGGGATCTTTTATTCTTGTGTGATTAACAGCTACATTTTTTCTTTTTTGACTACTACAGGTAAACAGTGTATGGGCCTGGTAGACTTGGACCGGTCGTGGGCAGCTGAGACTCAGGGGTACTTGGTGCGGGTGATGACTATGGAGCCTGAAAGCTGCTCACCAAAAAACAACATGCTGGTGGGAAGGCCGCCGAAGAAAATTGGACTGGAAACCAGTGCTAGTCAACTGGAAGCACTGGTGTATAATTAGGACTGGAAGCACCGGTGTGCAGCAGAGCATCTTCAGTATGGTCGGGGTTTGATAAAGTGCCCAGTCTCTGTGGCTCTAGGCTTGTGTCATGACGTCTCAACTATTTTGTATCCACCCTCAGCATTTTCTTTTTATTTATTTCCTTTGAGCCCTTTTGTAAGAAATGGCCTCGGAAAATAAAAAAAAAAGATATGTCTGCTTATCATTTCTGTAGCTAAGGTCATCTTCTAAAATTTCTTTCAGCCTTAAGGTTCAAGTGCCGTTGATTTTTGTCTCGATAAACACTTGGAAGAGTGCTCTCTGACAACTACCCCTCTTCTTACTTACATATGCTCAATTATTAGGTGCTAGGTTATAGCAGGAGAGCTCAAGCCTCTCACCAACTGCTATGTTATGTTTGTGATTTTGCTTAAACTGTGCGATCAAGCTGTCAGTGTAAACAGTAGCAGCAGGAATTACACACCCACATTGCGAATTAAGTACACCATGCATCCACATGCTGTTTTTGCGAATAGTCTGTGTACGGCCTTCTGTGAAAGAGCTCAGCAGTCAGCTCCCTCTGTTGCCAGGTATTAACAGAAGAAGGGGGAAATTCAGAGCTTGAAACTCATCTGCAGTTAGATGAGATTGGGAATTATCATTATCTACCGTTTCTCTGTGTGTTTAGGGGGGGGGGCATGGAGAGAGAGAGAAACTGGATTTAATCTCATATCACATCAGGTAAAATACAGCATTTGTCAAGGTTCTACAGAGAAACTTATTATTCCTCATAAAGAATAGATGTGAATATGGTATGCATCCCGTAATATGTTCAGCACCAATGAATATTTTATGACGCTGGTGAAAAGGTCAGTGTGCTTGATTAGATGCTCAGGGCCTGGTAGCTAAAAATCACACAATGCGCTCCCTATTTCCAATCCTGTACACTGTAGACACCAGCACAGCCCCTTAAGCTTTCATTCTCGCAGGTGAAACTGGTCATCTGTTTCTCTGAAAAATCCTGTGCTGTCACCTTTGACAGTGCGCTGCAGCTGCTTGAGAAATCTGAGGAAGTTGCCGGAGAGCCAGTTTTCCTGCTCGCTCTGAAGGGATAGACGAGAGAGAGGGAAAAAAAAGGGGGGGGCGGGCTTCTCCAGCGCCGAGCTCATCTGAATTCAGTCAGCAGAGTCAATCTATCCCGAGGTGAATGGCCACATACACAGCTCCTTCCAAGGACTGGAATAATTTCAAAAGGAGACGTCTGACTCCCTGTTCATGCTTGTGGCTCCACACAAGTGCGCATTACAGAAACGCATATAGGCATAAAGGAGGGGAGAGAGAGTAGGTGGCACTACTTAATGCTTGCATGAGAGAGGAGAATATTGAGGTGTGAAGTGGCTCGATTAAACCCAAACACCCGGGGCTAGAAGGTGACTTGACAAGATTCATTGTTTAAACAAAATGAGGGAGAAATCTGGGCCTTTTATTTCCAAGTAAACGCTCCTTTACTAATGAAGCCTTAACAGAATGGAGTCAGCGATACACTGAGCTGGATGCATTTTTTTATTGTGTAATTAACTGATTGGCCTCAAATGTTAGCAACATGTGAGCTGAACCTGAAACAATTCACGTATATGCTGATTATCAGTGTTAAAATAATCGCGGCTGGGCACTTACACCCAGAATCTTTTTCTCCTAACCTCAGTGGATACTCAAGAGTTTCTCCCTTCGCCAGTCGTGGGGGTTTTCAAACGCAGCTCTGAACTCAACAGTCTGTTGCAGCAGAAAACCTCCGCCAGGAAATAATGGAGCTTTCACTGTTTTATTAACTTCAGTTATTACTCGTGATTAAAATTCTGCTCGTCTTGGTGTTTTGACCAACAGTTTTCCATGTCATTACGCTGCCAGTGTTTATGGCCGTTTGTCTGCAGTAGCTCTTCGCTGTATATTTGGGGTCTCTCCCTGCTCACATGAATTTTTCCCTTTTAGACAATCAGGGACCTTGCTCATGTGTTCTGGGTTACTAGAAGGAGCACTGATACAAAGTCAAAGACGAGATGAAATGGCTCTGTGCTGCTCTTTTGTAATTCCCATTTAACACGCGTCATCATCAATAAAATGTGTTTCATTTGACTTGTATATTTTCTGCAAATGACAAATATGGA
Organism: Seriola lalandi dorsalis; assembly: GCF_002814215.2. Taxonomy (NCBI): domain Eukaryota; kingdom Metazoa; phylum Chordata; class Actinopteri; order Carangiformes; family Carangidae; genus Seriola; species Seriola lalandi. The sequence continues at coordinate 58,539 of NW_019525404.1, read as the reverse complement.
GCATAATTACAGGAGCCCAGAATAACAACAATTATTATGCACGCATTCCTCTTCGGTTGCCTACAGCAGGTCCTAGCTGCTGCTGTTTTGCGCACCCTAATAATGTTGTAATCTGTTTCCTGATGCTCCTCATCCTCCTTGTCACATCAGAAGTCACCTTCACATAACCCCAGTTTAGGATTCCCCTGTTTATATTCTATTTTTTGCATTTATGTTCTACTTCTGTCTGCTGTAGAGATGTCTGTTTAGTTCAAAATGTAACGACCTAATTTCCCCAGGGGGATCATTAAAGGGTGAGTACATCTTTCCTCTTTTCCATTTACCCTTGACAGTCGACAGCATGTTTTGTGGATTCTCCAGAGTAACTTGGATTAATTTCTGGGCAGACATGTTGATGTTGAGTTTTTTCAACACTCTGAACAGCACGACAACTAAATTTTGAAATATTTTATTAAGTCCCCTTTTTCTTTTATTATTTGGCACTATTATAGGTGAAATCATGTATCCCAGATTCAGATTGCATTCACTAACCTTCCAATGACATTACTCAAATAAATTTCAAGTGTAACTTAAAGAGTCTTTAAGCTGAATGACTTTGTCTACATGAAAGCATTCAATTCAACACAGAGGTAGAGTAATGAATGACTAATGAATTAATATTTATGGTTTAAGGAATTTCCTTTTGAAATCAACAACGTCAACTAAATCCTAACAAAAACTATTTAGTTTCAGGGAGTGACATTCTCCAAACTTCAACTGAAGAAAAAAAGTGAGACAAATGTATTTTTGTGTTTTGGGTGAAGTGACCCTTTAAAGTTTCATGTTATCTGTCTTAGCTTTCAACAACACGCGAGTATAGTTGGTAATGAGGCATGATATAACCCATAATTCATTTTTTAAATGCAATAAATCATCATGGAATCACTTTCTTACATTTCAGTCGAGAAAATAATGTGATTAATAGTGTAATTATACACAAGCGACATTTCTCCGATCACGTGCCCGACGTCAAACCTCTGGTGCCACCGCATAGATTCATCAGATCGGTGACGGGGCGTAACAAGGCGAACGGTGCCATGTATCAACAAACGGCGGTGACTGTGAACAACCAACAGTGGTCACGTCAAACCTTCATCTAATTCATCTCCTGCTTCTTCGCCGACAATGATGGTGTGCGGTTACCCGTTACCTGATTTCCCCACTGTTTCCTTTCTTTCCACTGAGTCCTGAGTGGAAAATGACTCTGACTGACTTCCGACTTCCTCGGCCTTTATGATTCTGCCAACAGACAGGAAGTTCAATTCACCTGCCTTTGAATATGAAATGCTGCTTACGAGTCAGACAGGAAATAATCAGACATAAACTCTTTGCTGAGAATTGAGAATGGGCCCAACAAAGAGCGCATCAAATTTTCAGGAGGGGTTTGTTGTGCTAAGATTGATGGGAAAAATTCAAAAGCAGCTGAATATAGACAAAATATATATGATAATGCGTCAGACAAAATAGCTCACACAAAAGCAGAGACAGGCTCGCTCTTATGCTGAAATCGTTATGTCAAGAAACATTTGCCATCGGCTGTGATTGAACTTGTGTTTTTATTTACAATAATTACACAGCTCCAAAGTTTTTCTTTTTTTTATTAAAAGGCTCCTCAAACATTGTCAAACCGCTGATTTAGTATGTTTGATGCTTATGTTTTGGTCCTCTCCACACCCAGCCCTTAGTGTTTTTCACTGCGTAAGGAGCAGCATCTACCTGGGTGGGCGATGCACCTGCGTGCCTCAGCAGGCTGTGCAATTAATTAAGGCATTTCCTAAGCATGTGGCGTAGAGTTACATCGCTTCCTCGGGGCTGAACAGGCCGTGACGTTACATACAAAAAAAAAAAAAAAATGTCCCACAAGTCGACTTCTGCTTATTGTAAAGAAGCGTGGCAGGGTCTGACTGCAGTGGGTGTTGTTGGTTGGAGAGAGACCGCTGACTGAACTTGTGAGGAGAGGAGAGAGGGAGCTGTGCGCTCTCTTCCCGGCAGAGTGCGTCCCGCTCCACACGCTCGCTCTCTCTCGCACTCGCAGTTCTCTCTCTCTCTCTCCCTTGCTCTCTCTCTTTCTCATACTCACACACACACACACACACACACATACACATACACACACATCGGGGTCACTCTACTTCCCAGGCAGCGGACTGGTTTGTCTCCCGCACCTCCTGAACACAGCACATGAGCAGTCTGAGGGACGTCAGCAGACCTTCTCCTACCTGTGCACCTTCAGCGTGCGTCAAAGGAACTCCGCTCTTTCTTTGTCTATTTGTTTGATCCGCGCTTCTCTGCCAGCTGCTTTTGGATTACGGAGAAGAACAAGCGGCGTGGGCGCGTAACTCTCGAAGCCATGGAATTATGGATAAAGTTGATGTTGCTGTACAGCTGCTGCTTTGGAGCAAGTGCAGACTTTGACGGCAGGTAATGGCACATGGTTCATTGTCTGCTGCTTTCGTAAAATAACATTGATTTTGATTTAGAGTCAGCTACAATTTGATCATCACAGTTCAACCAGCGATGGATTTTATGATATTTATGTTGGATGTTAAAGGTTAATGTTCAAAGGCAGCAGTTTTGCAGGAGTGGTTGTAAACTAAAGGAATATTTTAAGATCTCTAAACTGTGCAGCTCAATTTAGATCCAACTTAAAACATGTTGCCCCTGTGGAATTATGTGCGCTAAAATGACGAGTGATTTATGCTCTGATTATATCTTCGTCACTCTATTATCCCAACTTTTATTCCGATGACAACAGTAGGCTAATAGCCCAAGTGCATCTAAAGCATTGCGCCTCAGCGCACACGTTGGAGACAGCGTTTTACTTTGCATGTGCAAAAATCACACCGAGCGGTTCTAGTCTGGTGCAGATATCAGAGTGATTATAAAGTGATGTGACAGCACGTTGCCCGGTGGTTCATGTTCAAACACGAATCCGATGAAGTATGTGAAGACAGAGGTGTGGAGACGTGCCAGACCCCAAAGAATGCATGTCCGAGATTCCCATCTGCCTATAGGTGCATCTGAGTCTAACATGATGGATGATGGGGGCTTTTTTTTTTCTTCTTTTTTTACAACCATGCATAATAAAACCAAGTTGTAATTTAAGTTCCCCCCTTGGCCCATTGCTTTGACACAAGTATTTTACTAAACATCTTTCCAACCTGTTTGGGATAAAGCAATTGTATCAGTCATGATCATTGACATATTGGCAGAATGCTCATTTGTTTGTTTTCGACTGGGACTATTTGTTAAGAGGACTTCGAGACTTAACAAAGTAAAATCGAAACTATGCTCCATCTCTTATTGTGTGTCATATTGGGGTGGATTTCTAGAGCTTAGAGTAAAATTGGACTGAAGTCCACCCAAACAGTGAGAGACTTTCACAAACAGAGTCCTACTGCCAAATTCCCTACATCTCCAACAGAGAATGCAGCCAAGTATTGTGCTTTCTTTTTCCTCATGTATCTCTGTCAGACAGGCTGAGCCTCAGCAGCCGAATCCTCTCTCATGTTCGGCGTTCTTCAAATGAATGAAAAACTTTGAAGATTATGGAAGTAATTGTTATTGAAATGGTGTGCATGGATTTCAAAAAGCCCTCTCAGACTGACTGCATTTCCACCTGCTTGTTGATGGATTTTGACATCTGTAGGAACAGGCCTATCGCCTGTTCTCCTCCTCAGCTCTTTCACTTCAGTTTCTGCTTTTTTGAATTTTTTTTGTTGTTTTTTTGTTTAAAGAAGCGATTTGGATATCAAAGGTTTCAGTAAGGAGTAAACATGTCTGTGTGAGAGCGAGAATGATGGATAGGGCAAAGAATAATACGGAAAATTGGAGTTTAGCATTTGCCAGTGCCTGTTTTTGTAGTTAAGGACACTTTTTTTTTCTCCATCACCACAGCTAATGTTTGTGTGACAGGCCGTGTAGGGCGTTAACTTTTATTTCACACATTGCCTTTGTGTAATGATCATTTTCTTTAACGTAGCAGCAGCATATTGTACATTATTAACATCTCTGCTGATGGAGTGGCTTGTCACCATGGCCATAATTTGTGAATTTTTATGGGTATAAACTTGCCCGGGCCTGACTCTCCGCTCGAATATTAATTCATTGAGAGAATATCCCCTGAGACCAAGCACAAGCAAAAAAGTCATTTATTACCTAGTCTCCCTCACTTATTGCCTTTTAGAGAGCGCTTCTAACAGGCTTATCCATCTAGCCCTGAAGGGTCCTTCACGGGCATCATTGGCAAGATCATTTTGTTCTCCCATAGCTTCAGATAAAATGCTGTACCTGTGCATTGCACTGTTGTGTTGTTGTTGTTGTTGTTGCCACTTTTTTCATCGAACCAAGGACCCAAGGACGGCCAGTTTCTGGTCATATAGCACAGAAGACTCTGGCAAAACCTATAGTAGAGGATATGTTTCCCTAGTGATGTCACTAAATTGCTAAGCCAAGCAGCGCATACCAGACCTCCTCAGTAATAATCCAAAGTCGTGGACTGCTGCCAGGATATGTTGGCATTGTAATGTCAGACCCACATTTGGGCTTTTAGGGTTTGAGAAAAAGTGCGAAAACACTGTCAAAGTCTCATTTAATGGAAAACAGGCAGTATGAATTAAAAGATAATACATTTATAGTTTACTCAGTGTTCAGTATCTGGCATAGTGCATGTCAGTGTTGTAGTGAAGAGTATATCAGCGTCTCTATTACGAGTCATAGAGAAGATTTAAAGTGTAACCCTGACAAATGTTTTCTGCCAGTGGACAATGAGTAGAGTCAGACTCCACTGACCGACAGGTTCAGTGTTGTCTCGCCTATTGAGAAACATGCATTCACAAGTAGCGGACCTCACGATATAAGACACATCAACTGTAATAAACTGCCAGGTTCCAATGAAAAATGCAGCATAACTAAGCTACCTGCTCTTCCTGTAATTTTTTCTGTCATTTCCACTGAGCACACAGGACACTGAGGGAGTAGCGCAGGTGGAAATCTGAACAGAAACTCCATGCTGCATTGAAATTAGTGCTGCATGGACCATCGAACATATGCAGCCTACAACCACTTACTTCCAGGAAAAGCCTTAAGTCATGTTGAATGAAGTATGTACTGTATGTGAAATTCAAGCACACAGGCAACATGAAAAGCAATATCCTTTGTTCAAAGAAAGAGAGAGAATCACAAAACTTGCAGCGAGGTCTGGTCCTATTGTTGCTTGTTGGCTGTCGAGACTACTGCACAATGTGTGTGAGCAGACACTTGTATATTGTAATGCAATTTAACAGTTCTGTAAAACTTCCTCACAATCCGATATTAATTGCTGTTAATACCGTGTCACAGTTAATTCAGTGGTAATTCGTAAGGCTGTAGTTGCCAGTGGTGTTGAATCCTTCGGTGTTGGGATGAACCCCACGCCTGGAGTCAGGACAGCAGAGCCACTGCACATCCTTCACTGCAAGAAACTGCACCCAGACACTACATGCTAGTTAGAGCTACAACTAACAATTATTTTCATTACTGATTATCTGACAGTTATTTTCCCAATTAATGGTTTTGTCACTAAAGTGTTAAAAATTGTTACAATTTATATTAATCAACTGGTTGCAGCTTTAATTCTAGTACTTACAAAAGTCTCATTCCTTTTAGAAATAATCTTATAAGCTCTTGTTTTGTAGCACTCAACGTGCTCCTGGCTGTTTGTTTGGAAGGGACATCGAGCTCTTGTTCCTGTGTAGTTTGAAACGTTAATGTGACCAACTGTAGATTTAGCAGACCAGCTGATTCCTAGCCTTAAATCTTCCCCCAGGATATTTGTCAATACCCCGCATGGTGCTGCGTGTTTATGTATGCAGTCTCGGAGGCCTGCATGCGGATCTGAATGTGCGTGCAGCCGAGCTGGTTCATTAAGACGGCAGACACCTGATGACTCCACAAGCTCGAGCCTTCAGCTGAGCTCTGCAGGTCTGAGCAAGTCTCTCAGCGGAGACGCTGGAAACGCAGCAATCCAAAATCTATGGGTGTCGGTGAGATAGCTCCACTCGGCAGTCACGCTTTGCATGCTTCAGTATGGGTTCGTGGATGGATGGTAGATTGATAGATTGCATTATCATCGCTCTGAGTTAGGACTGCACCTTCATGGTTCTGATTATCATGCTACATCCCACACTGCTCCCCTGTGAGCAATGGACTGACTACTCTTCACTGTTAGGCAGGGATGGTGAGCCAGCTCTATATGCCCGGTTAGACAATGGAAGAAGGATGTCCCCTCTGTGGATATCATCCTCTCCGGTTCTGCTGGAAGAACCTTGTCTGTGCTTGAGAAGAGATGTCACACAGCACGCGTGAAGGGTGATAATTATCTGCTCGAGTTCCTTCGAGGCTTAGTGCAATTTAGTATCATTATTCTGAGCCTCAGGGTAATAAATACAGGTATTATACCAACGTCCATTTGATATGTCAGCTTTCCATTCAGTAGAATATCACTGGTTGTACATCTGGAGAAAAAAAAGAAAGAAAAGAATCTCCTTCTCCTTTGTGCAGTGTCACCATAGCTTCCATTGTTGCTTGTCGTAATTTTCAAGCCCTAAATGATCGAAGAATTGAAAAATATGTATTTGACATTGCTGCAGTGATGATGTGATGAAACGGTGATCTGATGAATTGCATTATACCCTCAGTTTCAAGTTCAGAGCATGCTGCGGTGCACAACTGCCGCAGGCTAAATTCAGCATGAATAGGACCGAGAGGAGCATTGAGGACACTGAAACGTGATTCCATATTCATGCACCGCGTGTGCGTGTCTGTGTGTGTGTGTGTGTGTGTGTATGTATTTATGTATGAGTGTGTAGGTGAAAGCATTAGAGGAGAATATCTGATTCAATAATCCAGAACCTGTTGCATCTCATGAGGTTTCTGTTTCCTTTTTCGCACCCACTGCACCAGACAAACCTCAGAGATGCAGATTTGTCACCCTTCACTCAGAGCCCATAGGAGTTCAACTCTACTTTGCTCTTAGTCTTCATAAGCTTCTTTGCTCAGATTGAAATGCTATGCCCTTTTGGTCTTCGCATGTTGAGAGTGTATGTGTACTTTTTTTAAAAACCAAATCAAACTAAATACCAGCTTTACCACATTATTATTTCCTGCTGCTGGAAAAAAGAAACAACTCAAAACCCCAGGTTTAATTGTCAAAATAGGCCATTGACTTTTTCTTGGTTCCATCATAAAGCTGCCTGATCTGTCTCTTGTTTCCATTCTGATAATAATTTAAAATTTCAATGACCTCCCTGTCTTTTGTTTATCCATATACAAAGGAACAGGTTTGATGTATAACTAATAGTTATTTTTACTTTTGCTCAATGTGCCTTTTATTCTACTGATTAATCGTTTTTGTCTACACATTGTTAGAAAATGGGGATACATCCCTGAGCCCAAGTTGAAAAACAATAAATAATCACATCTGAACCATAGGAACCACTGAATGTTTTGCTTAACAAAATTTTAACGATTAATCAACTGTATAAAAACACTTGCAGGTTAACTTTCTGTCAATCCTCTGTTTGATTAATCAACAAAATTATGGGCAAAAGAATGAGACTATAAATGAGGACATTTCCATAACTTTCAAGTTTTGGCAAGTGATATAAGTTGAAGCTAATTAGCTGCATACACCGTGTCTCTCTGGCAACATCTGGCAATCATCGCTGTTAGATGTGACTTTCAAAGCAACTTGTGGCATCTGAAAGACTTCAAGGCTGTAAAAAAAAAAAGAGGTGACAGAACAACAAGAGTGCTAGTTACACAATTTGCTTCTTTAAAAAAAAAAAAAAATGTTGGACAAAGGAAAAAAAAAATCAATTTCTTGACGGAGAAAGGAACAAGATTGGTGCACCACTGAATCACTGTCTCAGAAATTCCTACAGAGGTGGGTTCATACATCTGTGACAGAGTTTCTGGTATTAATGACTGGGCTTTCATTTGAAAAGAGCTTTTATTCAAGGAAATTAAACGACAAAACTTAGATCTTTGACCGTTCTTTTACAGTTAGATGGAGCTGTTTAACCTTCACAGTCTTTTGACAAATGTGATGATGATGTCATCTGCAGTTGCATGGGAAGCTTTCCACATGGAGTGCGGTGATAATTTTGTAATGTCATCTGAAAAAAAAACAAGGTGAAACCATTAGGCTGAGCAGGAGCAGGTGCAACCATAGCAGCATAAACTCTTCCCACATGATGCCTCCGTCTTCTAAGATGATAATTACCTTGTGCACACTGATGAATAAATACAAGAGAGTGCAAGAACATCAGGTTGAAATCAGTTTCTCATCAACAGATTCAAATGTCACTAAAATGTCAGAGGAGGTTTTTCAGATGTTCTGGAAGTTGTCACCATCCTCCAACGGAAGTGACTTTTGCCACATGCAGAGAGGTTCTTGTTTTGCTTTATGTAGCTAACAAGTTTAGAGTATGGACGGACAGCAGGTTACCATGTTTGTCCATTTGACCTTTTCCCTTTTCCTTTTTTCCTTTCCTTTCCTTTCCTTTCCTCTTATGCTGCATGCTTCTTGGAGGTTCTCACTGCCTGACTGCCTTCCTGCTTTGCCAGGCAGCAGACAAACATTTTCCCTGGATCTGCCACTCTCACTTAGCATCCATCTGGTTTTTTTCCAGTGAGGTGATTGGCAGCGGGGGCAAGCATTAGCATTTCCTCATCTTGGCATAGAGACACTAACTAGGCAGGGATAGCGGCATAGGATGTGCCTTGAATACTGAGCAACAACCTCACTCTCTCATTGAGGCACAAAAGAAGAAGGCATCTTTTGTGTAAAGGAAGTATGTCAAGAGAACCTCTCCTTTGTTTTCTAACTGGATTACAGTGTGTACAGCACCTCTGTGCAACTTAGAACCTGCATAGTCAGTTCAGAGCAGTCCATTTTTATGAACAGGATTTATTTAATAATCTCTGCAAAAGTCTCATGTGCTCAAGACTTACAATGAGAATGAAAGAGTAGTCTCAGCACTTAAGGAGATAAATAGTTTCTTTTATTGTACCGTAGGAAAAACTCACCCCACTTGGTCTTCAGATTCATTTATTATTTGCTAGATTTTAGGTAACATCTCAGAGCCAGGCTCTCAAGAGTATTCGGCTTGGATTTTCATCAGTATCCTTAAATGGACTCATTCCTTCACCCTATTCTCTCCATAAATATGTGGTGAGCCTTGGTACAGATAAAAAGGTAATCCACACGCACAGTCTGCCAAGAAGCTATTTCTTGCTCTGAGCAGAATAGAACATGGTGTAACAAAAACATCCAGCTGTAATTTCTCTTAGAGGAATTGCAGTTTTTGGGAAAAAAAACTATATCTGTATAAAAACTAATAACTAGCTGCTCTCCCTGTAGCAGGGAGAAGATTATCTTCCACCATCATGAAAGTGTGTGATAGGTTCTTTAAACATACAGCAACGCTGTACTCTGACATGTGCTCATGTAATAAATAGAGATAAAAACCGTACTGTATTTTCAAGGGCACCAGGCAGTGCATGGCTTCGAATCTGCTTCACAAACCTTATAATGAACACAACTGTAATGTCGTTTTAAGATTTGAGTGTCAGTGCTGCACTGATGCACACTGAAGTCTAAATTCAAATTGGGTCTGGCAGGCTTTCAACACAGGTCTCCACTTTGACATTATACGAACCAACACGATGTGATGTGCTATCAGTTTTATTTCTGTAATTCAAAGATGATCGTCTGTGTTGAAGCTGTGAAGTAGTAGAAGTCAGACTTGAACACCCTGAGAAAATGTAGCATAAGTTTCTCTCTCTCTCACTCTCGCTCTCTCTCTCTCTCTCTCTCTCTCTCTCTCTCTCTCTCTCTCTCTATATATATATATATATATATATAGATATATATATATATATAGATATAGATATATATATGCATATATACATGTATATATTAATTGCTTCTGTTCTTATGTGAAGCTGAAACGATTAGTTGATTAATCACTTGGTTGAGTGACAGTAGATTGATCAGCAACAATTTTGAAGATCAATAAACCATTTCATTCAAATGTTCAAGCATGAATGGCAAACATTTCCTGATTCCAGCTTCTCAAATGGGATATGATAGTCTTTCCATTTTGCAGTGTTAGTCAGATAAAACATAGGACTGAAAGATGTCGCCTTGGGATATCTGAAAGTGTAATGAGAATTTCTCACTATTTTCAGACATTGAATAGAAAAAACAATGAGTCTTTTCTCTCTACAGCAGAAAAAATTAAACGAATTATGTGCAAACTTTGAAGCTTCTCTCCAAACAACATTGAAAAGACCCCTGCTTTTTCATAAAGACATTTTAATTGGCCGTGAACTAATTATGCCATCTTCTCACAGGTGGCCGCGGCAGATGGCCTCATCCAATGGCCTGTGTCGATACGGGGCCAGGGTGGACTGCTGCTGGGGATGGACGCGCCGCTCCTGGGGTCACTGCCAGCGTGAGTGCCACCATGCCTGCTGCTGCTGCTGGGGGCAAAAACAGGGCTAACAAGGTTGCGAGGTTTCTAGCTGGGGTCAAAGATGCTATTAGACGGAAGAGATGCTGGCGCAGTCACTAAAGGCTCGGGGAAACACACGCACTCATACACATACGTGCACGTTGTCAACAACAGAAACACATACAGCTAATGGAGCATCGCTCCTGGGACAATCTTTGAGGAAAGATTGATGTTAATGGCTGGTTGAATGGAGGACCGGGTGACATTTATATTCACACTGAGGGTGGCCATAATGAGGGAGAGACTATAGCTGCAGGTGGACACATTAAAGGGGTAGATATATGATTGATTATGGATTGCTGCTGTGCAAAAACAAGCTAGCTAACGCTGCCAGAACAATACAAACAGGAACAGCGGTGTGCACACAATCCATGGCGTTGTCAGGTGCACATACATTGACTCGTGTGTGTATATTCAGCAACGGCACTTACAGGATTCAGAGGATGTGCCCTGTCGTTGCCTCTTATAGCACCACACGCCTGTGTCAGATGGACTGTATGAAATATTAACACGTCACATTTTCGACATATTTACATTGTGTAAAGATCCTCTGCTCTCCTGAAATGCTACCCAGGAAGGTGTGAATATACTAGCATGAGTTTCAAATCTGGCCAGTTGCCTCACAAATGCCACATCCCCTGCATGGCTTGGTGCCTGTGATGGTATAGCTGCTGCTTTGCTGTGGAGGTTTAATCAAGAAGGGGGTAAATGCACAACCAGGCCTTTTTCCACTGCAGGGACATAGCAAACCTGCAACTTGAAGCAATAGCTGGACGTTTTTGGAAATATTATGTGTTACCTTGCAAAGAGTTAGAAGAGAAAATCAATACCACTTTCTCAACTATTTGTAAAATATGAAGCTACCGCCAGCAGATACCTTTGGACAGAGCCAGATTAGCTGTTTTTCCCAGTTTCCAATATTTATATTAAGCTAAGCTAATCGACTGTTGGAGGTAGCTTCATATTTTGTGTACAGATATGTGACTAGTATCGATCTTCTCATCTAAATCTCAGCAAGAAAGCCAGTAAGCACAATCCCTAAAATGTCAAACCACTGGTTTTGCTCCTGTTTCCACTGATCAGGAGGTAATGCTCCATCCAAGTTCCACGTACTCAGCTCTCAGTGCATGAGGAGTGCAGGAACTACGGTTGATCATGATTGGTCAAGCTGATCCTCACATCACAGCAAAGGACGACCACAACAAACTCAAGAATACAGCAATAACCATCTGTATCAATCTGGGGAAGTAGGATTTTTGAAACTGACCAAAATTCAATGTCAGGACAACATCTAATGCCAACGTTAATTTGAGGTAGAATACTGATGACAGCTGATGTTGATATTTACTTGGTTTCAAGTTGTGTTGTCCAGTAACCACAATCTAGGGTCTTCCAAATGTCTTATACCAACTCCATCTTGACATATATAATACCAATATTCTGGTCATGAGCAAAACCCATTGTCTGCTACCCATCGTAAAGTCGGTTAGCCAATGTTGTATTGTGATGTCAACACGATTTTCATTTCCAATCAAAATTTAACATCTGCCCTGTTAGACTTATTTGAATCCAATGTCTTTCTGACATTACATTGACGTCTGGTGTCAGGTGGGGAGTTTGTGCTGTTTGTCATTCTTACCTTTTCTCAGCGGTGTCGAACATCCTTGTTTCATTTCCTCAGAACTGTAGCTTCCACAATTGGATCTATCAGTCATGCTATCTGCCTTCTCCAGTATTTCTGCTCCCCTTTGCAAGTCTTTCCATCTTTGTTGTCATAAAAGTGAAAGAAAATCAACACCAGGATTAGCAACTCTTCCTACATTGTTTTCTGTCATACAGCTGCACTCACCCAAATGACACCATCTGTCCCCCTTACACACATTTAAAGGCATATATCAATTCAAAGCAGTGTCTCCTGCTCTGTGATGTTTATCCAAAATATACTGCTTTGTAAAAAACTGTGGAAACAAAAGGCAGAACTTGGCACCAAAGCCTTAGAAATTCTTAATAGTTCAAGTTCAGGTTGTTAAGTTCCTTTTGTGGAAAAGGCCTACAAAGTTTCTTAACTCTGCATGTTGGTTGCGGCCAGATATTAAAGATTGTTCAAATAATGTCCATTAATCCGCTCATTTTGTGTTTTTCATCGCTGAAATTACCATTTTTTGACTTGTGTTTTTATGTGTTGAAGCTCATCATGCCATGCTATAACTGACATTGTGTTTAACTCATTGTATTTTATGCATTTTTTTTTGTGTAAGAATATGTCACACACTGCTTGTTGGGTCCAAATGTCTGTGCGGCTGCATTTAAAAAAGATGAGCTGAATATGCTGGGTTTATAGCAGCTATTTTCCATATTTTTTACCTGATGCTGTGTTCTGCACAATGTCTTAGTTTGTTCTGGAGAATACAAACAGTATTACTTGAGTTCATGGCCCCGGTGTTTTGTATTTCTTTTAGCTCAGCCACATTAACCCAAGGTCTTTGCAAGACAAATCTGCTTTTTATCCACCTCTCGCTTCATGTCTAAAACAAAATATGATAATTTTATTCTTACATAAACACTTGGAGTCAGAAAAACAACTTATGCTAATGGTTTATGGGACAGACCTAGCCTCGTAGCTTGAGGGGAGTTGATTTCATGGTTTTAAATTAGAGTTTTTTAGTTTTTTTTTCTTTCTTGCAATAGTTGACCTTCTTGAAAAAAAAAAAACTCCTACCTTTTCACAAGGCCTTGACACTTGAACTACAAAATCTAAGCTGGAATGATTCAGGCGAAAGTACTTTTTTACTCAGACAGTTCAATTGTATCATTTGATGCTGTTTGTTTGAAAATGGGGCCAGACTCAGCAGTAATCCTGGCAGGACTCTGCTGTCTCAATGCCCAATTCCTCCCAGTGCATCTGTACTGGGCTGTCTGCCTTGACAGATTCCCATGTTCAAAATGCAAGGTGGAATAGATTGTTGGTTTTGAACAAGGACAAAATAGATGAAGATGTCTTCATTATCACAGAAGCTTAGATTATGGGAGAAGAAACTCATGTTTCACCCATTTCAAACCCCAACGGTGCCACAGCACATGCTGTAGCCTATACTTACAATTCCACAAGACATGACAATCATTGTTTTGGCTTTAGAAATCAAGAGTGAATACGCATCGTAGTCTGCATTTATTTATTACTCGACCACCCACCAAGCAGTGTGTGAACATGTTTTCTTTGTTGTTCTGGAGTCCCACATGTTCCATGAGCCAACATCAGCTAATTTTGAGTTTAACAGTATCAAGTTGCTTCTCTTTTTTTTTTTTTCTTTTTTGTCCAACAAAACCATATCTGTTCTTTGAGCAGTGAGTGCTTGTCTTAATGCTTCTAAATGCCCCTGACTGTGTGCACTGCTCAAATCCATTCACTTGAGACTACAATCAGTATTCCATCAAGTCAGTAAGGTGCTGATTTGAACCTTAGGTGGACGGCTTAAGAAAGAAAGGGAGTGTAATCATCTATGTGTATGTGTGTGTAGTTGTGTGTGTTTGTGTGCTCCTTTGTGTGCATGTCTGTGTGAGAGGATGCAATCATCACAGATTTCAGGTCCTGGAAAGTTTTTGTAGCGATTGAGGAGATTAGATCGGAGCTATCGGATTGTAGCCTTCTCAGCCATGGAGCTCAGCGATAGTTTTGTGCTACTTCTCTCAAAGAATGAAAAATGGATCAACCTTGGCTTTTTTATTTTTTTTTATAAGCTCCCAGAACCGAAAGGGGGAGAGGAAAGAAAGAACTAAAAGTTGGGGAAAGTAGAAATCCTGAGGTGTAAAGCAAATGGTTTAGAGGTAAGAAGGAGTTAGAGATGATTGCTGCCAGAGTGGGGAAGAGGAAGACAAGTGAGAAAATCAGGCAGATGGAGGGAGAGAGAGAGAGAGGAGCTTTAGATTTATAGTAGACTGAAGCTCCACTTATAATGTTCTGACAGGCCATCAGGCAGGCAGAGCCACACTTGAAGCTACTTATTCTAACCAGCTGCCATCATGATCATTTTACTGCCACTGTGAGCATTTGTACATTTGTTCAGCATTTGCATTTCCAGTGTGATACAGTTTACAGTAACTAAAATATTTTTTATTTCTTCCACTGTTGATGAAGACGAAAAAATTAGTCTTACTATCCAATGATCCCCTCAGTCAGTCGAAGCAGGAAGAGGAGAATTATTTATTACGTTTGTGAGGTTGTAAACAGACCAACTTTAATTTGAAGTTAATTATATCCCTATTAGATGTTTTCAAAAGCAAAATTGTTTGGGCCTCAAAATTCATAAGAGAACAACTTTAGGAACTGACTGAAGAATCAAAATTATACAGCCCAGTATGCTTCTGAACTTACTTCATATTGGGTAATTCTGCCAAGATGCAGTGTCAGGCAGTACTGTGCCCTATATGTAGCAAGGTGGAGAGTAAGGGTGTGAAGGTTGGCCTGTAACGTAAACCATAATCTAACCTAGCCTTAACCAGGTTACTTAGTTACCTAACCATACCCACAGTTTATTTTCTATAACCACCACTTTTCTTGAGCATCATAGTTGCCATTCACAGATATTGTGGAAAGGACTATCTTTACAAGAATAGTCCAGTGATTTATCTTTTCCTTTCAATAAAATCCAACCAGCAGCAGTGAGATATCCTGACATTTAGCATTAGTTACCCAGAATCCTACACTTCCCATAAAACAACCTGATATGTCTTTCACTACGCACATTTGCTGCCTGATAAATGCCCACAAGTCCACAAAATAAAAACATAATAATAATAATAATAATAATGATAATGATAATGATGATAATAATAATAATAATAATAATAATAATAATAATAATAAAAAACATCCATCCACCTTTTTTATGTGCATTTTCAATTGGCACAAAAAATGGAAAACTGTGAAAAAGTTTTAAAAAATATATATATATATCGCAAAAAAAAATTTTGTGAAAAAATAAAGGTTGGTGTATCAAGTGCCAAGTGTGACCAAGTGCCAACAATGGAAATAGACTGAGCAAATAAAACATATTGTACATCAAGTACATGACTCACATGTCCACTGAAGTTTCCGCTCCACAGAAATAGCAGCAGACGAAAACCTCAGGTCTGTGTGGAGCGATAAGGAGACTGTGACATTTTTCTAACCTCACCATTTGAGGTTTAACTGGTGCTCTTTTAATGGCATCATCAAGTTGCACCCCGCTCTTATATTTCATCTAATATTTGCATAACAGTAGTAAATGGAAACACACATGAAAAGCACATGTTCAAATGCTGTGCTGTTTTAATCGCCAGCATTCAGAGACCTGAGAGACTTGCAGTTGACTTGCAAAGTGCTTACAATCTGTCACCTGACTTGGACACATCTCAAAGGACCCAAAACTAGTTTTGATTAACCTGAATTTTCCCGAAAGACTTAAAAACAGCTCTGGTAGAAAGACACGCATTGATCTTCTCTGCAATGTAAAGGAACTGGGTTGAATATCACCTCCATATTAAATAGTTCACACATTATAATTTCCTCAGAGGTCCTGATGGGCTCCATTGAGATCAGGATTTAGTTTGATTGAGTGCAGTCTTTGTCTGTACAAATGGAGTGGACAGGATTAAGGCAGGACTTTTGAATTGGTAATGTGAGCTAAAAAGTGAGCGATGAAAGCAGAAAAGTGATACCTCAGTTTAAGTAATTCACTTCATGTTGATTGTCTGTGCGGTTCCCTTGTCTACCCTACTTTCTTTCATGATCACTGGACTGTAAAGGCCAGTCTGAAAGTGTGCCTTTTCATTTGTTTGAGGTAATAAGGTGAAAACAAAATGGGAAGGTTTGCTTGAAAAAAAAAAAAAATTAGAGGGAACATATGCAGAAATAAAAAGCACATGTTCAGAATTATTTGACACATTTCCCACTTTAAAGGCACTTTGAAACTGTGCTGATATTAAAAATCAAACCCCTGGTGAAAAGGCAATCTGTTCACAGTCAGGTAGCTGCCGCCTTTATTTTTATATCGAAGAAACCGGGGCCATGATCTCATTGAATGATAATGGTGGTATTTTCATCTTACAGTGCAGTGTTGTAATTTAAAAGAGAGAATTATAATTTTATTGTTCCACAGTGTATGAGGGGAGACTGCTTTATTCGCTCCCATTTAGATGTGAGTGATAAGGAATATGAAGTTAACATTTTCAGAAATAAGAGAACATCCCTGGAGACAGTGGCTTCAGTCAGACATGATTTTAATTATCAGAACTCAATTGTAAATGCATTCAAAACGGAGCTGTTACCCAGAGGCAACTGGTGATATGTGTGACTCCAGAACTCCAGACTGTGAGAGTGTGTGTGTTTTTTTTTCTTTTTTTTTCTTCTTTCTTTTCCAGGAATGTTTGCTTGTCCAAGTGACCAGCCTCTTCCCTCTAACATCATGTTTAATTTATTTATTTTTTTAAAATTTTCTCTCAAAGGCTAAA
Source organism: Seriola lalandi dorsalis (assembly GCF_002814215.2). Lineage (NCBI taxonomy): Eukaryota > Metazoa > Chordata > Actinopteri > Carangiformes > Carangidae > Seriola > Seriola lalandi. The sequence goes on along the minus strand of NW_019525404.1, from coordinate 41,452 downwards.
CAGTGGCTGCAACCTTTGTTTGTTTGGCTATTTGTTTTGCAGCTCTCTTCGCCTTAACTCACAGAGTAGTCGGGATAAGGTGCCAGCCCCAAGGTTAGCTCCACGTTTTCTTGAAATGATCTTGCTAGACATGTATAGCTGGGGGGCACATCCTCTGAATCCTGGGCTCACTCACTTATTTATAGAACCAAGCCCAGTCTAACCCCCACCCAACACCGCTTACACCTCGCTCACACCCCTTGGCAGCTACCATCACCTTCCCTCCGCCTCAGATCTATGCAAACAGCTTACGCTCTGCAGACCTGATTTCACCTGCAGACATGTCTAACATGAATTATGCTGAAGTTCTTTAGTGGCTTATTAAGATTCATCTACCCCTCTCGACCCCTTGGAATACTAATGAAACCCTTAAAGCTGAAATCCATAATGTTTTTTAATTAATACATCAATAATACGAGGTGTGGCTATTAAATAATGAGACTAATGCTGGGTCGGCTTACACAGGCCCTGTCTCATTATTTAATAGCCACACCTTGTATATCCATCTGAGTATTTAGTGTGGTTGGAGAGGCTCTGCATACATAACTACATAGAAATCTTGATCGGGTTGTGTAGGCTGAGAATGTCAATGCTATCATACTTCATCACGTATGTAAATAAAACATTCACCCTGACATTAGGCGGTGGATCAATTACATTTTCACTCCATACGAGCAACAGCAAGATTAAATTATTCAGACACTAGATGATATGTTTTTTGTATAGTATGCACTGTATGTTGATAAATTGATCATTTAATAAGATGAGCAATTCTGATAATCAATTATTTGTAATTTTTCAAGTAAAAATGCCAAATATTCTCTGGTTCCAGTGTCTCAAATGTTAGACTTTTCTGCTTTATCTCTGTTTTATATTTTTGGGGTTTGGGACTGTTGATAAGCAATTTTAAGACATCACCTCCTTTCTGGGCGTTTTCAAATGGAAAATTTACATTATAGTCAAAAAATCAACCTATCATGAAATAATCATTAGAAGCAGCCTTAGGGGAAGAATTAGTTGATTGCAAGTTGATGCAACTTGTAGTTAATTATGTAATGATTCTCCCTTATTACTTTGACCAAGCAATGCAGTGCACTAGTATAAAAATGCATACACAGCATCAGAATCATGTTTCTGATGAGCCGTCCACAAATAGACATTAAATCAAAAGAATCTGCGTCGGTACCAGCCTTCTGCTGTCCAGAGCAATGGCTGATGTAAACCAGAGGGAAAGTGTGTCATCACTCGGCATGTTTTGATGGCGGAACAAGGGTCATACGTGCTATGTTTGGCCTTCCAGCTGGTGCGGCCATTTTTAGTCCTCCGTGTCCTTTGCCGTGTGGTTAATGAACACTGGCCATTTTCCTGATCTCTCTGCCAGGCCAGAGGCTCAAAAATACCCTCAGAGGCAAAGCCTGTTGATGGCTGCCTCTGATCCTGCTAATCAAATCCTCCCTCCATGTAGGAGAATAACAAAAAGCACCCCACTTGACTACTCTCTAACTAACAACATCAATAGCTTCTTTCCTTTTATCTGAGGACCAGACCAAAGTCTAACAAACCTCTGCTTCCAGAAAACTACAGCGCTCTTCCTTTCCTCCAACAAATTGGGCCATTTTTAATCATTAATTGTGAACTATGACTGCTCAGAGGCTTAACACCCTGACTCATATCACCACAAGTGGGCTAGCAGTACTTTCTTCCTATTTGATTACATAGCCTAATAAAGTGAAATGAGTCTGGAGATGTTATCTACTCCAGTTAAAGGATTCATCTCATACCTTTGCCGGTGAATTCCGTTTGAACAGTGTTACAGACTGAAACCTAAGGAGATAAAGTTGTTCCTTTCGGATAGCCCTGAATGTGTATCACTGGAAATTGTAATAAACGATATTGTAACTTGATTCTCAGTATATGTATTTCCTATACAGAGAATATAATTCAACCCTTTCTTCTTTAGTTCTATTAGGTGTCCCTGAGTACATGTTGAGGTGGCTTTTACCTTATTTCTATCATTTATAATTTCTATCTGACTTATGATATCTCCACGAGGCTGCACAAATCAATGGAAACGTACACAATGACTATATGTTCTGCGGTATAAACACATCATAGTGTTGCAAGGGCACTGTGTGGTCAAACCTTTGTAGCAGTTTATCTAAAATAGACCACACAGTAGGCAGTGTGTGCTCATCCAGGTATGTTATGTGGTAAATATGGGCAATTTTGAGATGGAGAAACAGTGAAAAAGGTGTTTTGCAAAAATATAAAAATAGAAAGCCAAATAAATGTTGCTTTTACTGATAGAGGTAACAGGAAAATTGAGAATTTGTCATAATTTAGGTGAACAAGCAGAAATATAAAGAGCTTTAAAAGTGCAAAGTAGCAACACAGTAGCACTGTGTCAAAAAAAATCCTCTCCCTCTGTCATTTCAGTGAGACCGCTGCGGTGGCTCGACAGGTGTCCTGATGCAAAGGGCTCTGGGAAAGTAAATGCAGGGTAGAGGTGGAAAAAAGTTTTAACCTACCGTAACTTTTTCTGCAGTGCAATCCACCATCATCTGGCACCGTCATGTTAGCCACTTAAATACTCTGTGTGAAAAGCACATTTCTGGTAAATTACTTTGTAATGTGAACATTGTTATTCTACCATTTTACCCTGCAAGCATTAAGACAAAGGGAGCGCTTTCCAGACTAAAACAGTAATGTAAACCACTGTGCAGTGTTCTGGCCTCTGAAAAAGCCAAAAAGTCATTGATATATTAATCATGGCTTTATTTTATTAAACTGGACTTCCTGGATCATTTTTCATATTCTCACTCAAGCCGAGACAACACCCACCTCAACACAGCCTCTAGCAGTTTCTTTAATGCAGTGCTATTTTCAGTCTGAACATCCACTAATTTGTTCTTCTGTTGCCCTATGAACCAACTCGCCACCAAATTGAACAAAAATCTGTTAAGTAGTAGAGCTAAGCAGCTAAAGGTCATACTGACAAACAAGAAGCAGCATAGTACACATCACACCTTTCTACATGCAGTACACAACACATTAGCTCGTATGTATAAGCACTCTTCACCAGAATCTCTCTCTCTCTCTCTCAAACACACACACACACACACACACATACACACGCGTACTTCCTCTTCCACCACAGTGATAATTAAGTCCTCTGATTGCACTGTATTATGACAGAATTAATGAAGCTTTTAATGAAAATTAGTAACACTTGGCTGAGGACCCGTGATTCAGACATGCTTAGCAGCAAGCTGCAGTAAGCACAGTCAGATAAGCAGGGCAAGCCTCCAGCTCGCTGAGACCAAACACAGAGAGTCAGTGAGGCTGTATAGCTCCTGCAACTACCACGTCTCTGTATGCACTCAAAATATCACCATCCGCACAGTGTATGAAGTGCAGGGCAACTCTTTACAGAGGCACTAATTATAATCTACTATTTTGGTGCTTTAATTGTGCTACAGTCTTAGGGGGAAATATTATTTGCCAAGGTAATTCTCATTGGGTGTGTGCCAGGATAAATATCAGTGCTGCATTTTAAACTCAGAAAAATCTAAACTTTTCTCGGTGGTAAAAGGTCAAACTTCTCATTTATCTCATAGAGTCTGAAATGATTTAATATCAGCGCGTGCAATAAAACTTCCCCCAGAGTCAGCGCTGTGCAATGTGAAAAAAAAAAAAAAATTGCTATATATATAATCTGGTTAGCTGAAAATGGCTGCTCTATTATCATTAGTCATTGATAATAACACTGTCGCACAAGGAGAAACAAACAAACACATTCCCTATATGAATGAGGCATCATGCTGTCTTATTGCTTTAATGTGGGGTAAATAGATCATTTACAGCCAAGGGGTTGTGGAAGTCAAGAAGCAGTAGGATTAAGTGCTTTGTCATCCTGATCTGGTACAAGAAGTCTGCCAGGGCGCTGCACTGATCTGTCTCTTCCTCTTTGAATCCTCCCCGAACAGCTGTGTGCCAGCCTGGATGTAAGCACGGAGACTGCGTGGGACCCAATAAGTGCAAGTGCCACCCCGGCTTCACTGGCAAGACCTGCAATCAAGGTGAGTTTGCAACTATAGAACTAGTACACACAGCGAAAACACAGCTGTTACTTTGCAGTTGCATATGACTTTTTTTTTTTGTCAGACTGCACTGAAATAGAAACATACACCACAAAGGATGTCAGAATATATGGTGCTCCTGAGCATATCATGACTCAAACCCCCCCCCCACCCCAAAGTAACACACAGGCCTGCTGATGTGCACATATTTCACATGAAAACTAAGTGAAGGAGAACCCCTGCCCTGAGCAATGGCAGGGTAATCATTGTTTATTGTGGTCAGATCTTCAGCACACAACACCAGCGTATTAAAGTTGCCACTTACTCATCGAGCGGAAGCTGGTTTTCCACCAGCCAACAGTGGTGAGGTGCTTTAATCACGAGGGGAGGAGGAGAGAGAGAGAGAGCTGATTCAGCTCAAATGGAAATGAGTGGTGAAGCTGTGTTGAATGATCCCGGGAGTGCATCCTCTCCTGTGAAGATAACATCTCAATTACTGACCTGAGATAACTTGGCCCGGCTGAGTGCAACCAATGCTATTGAAATGCTGTTTGTGTGGTGTGTGTGTGTGTGTTTGTGTTTGTTTTTGTGTGTGTGGATGCTTGAGCTTTTGTGCATTTTTTTAAACAATGAAAAATTGGACATGTTGAAAAGCGTTAAAGCGTCCGGGTTAGCCGTAAATTGACATGCGTCCAAGCAGCTTGAGAATACTTGAGGAATTCACGCCCTGAGACAGGAATAGGATAGTGTGTAATTAAAAACAAGGGAGGGGGAGGTTGGAGGGGAGGAGGGGAGGAGGGGTAGGGGGTGTTGAAATCCTTTCCGGAATGTTCCAAGTGACTCATCCTGCATTTCGAGGCTATAGGTGGCTCCTGTCTGCCCGGCCAGACGGCTCTGCTTTGTCTTAATCTGCAACAAAGGGGAGAGGAAAAAGGATCCACGTCCGATTTCCAACTACAATAGACTTTGCTGCCAACCGCTCAGACGGACTTATCTGACAAAAGTGATTCCAAGACCTTTCAAGATGAAACTGTACTTTCAAGTGTCCATCGAGCGTCCCACAAGTTCTAAACATTTTACAGACTGTACCATTTTACTCAGCTTTGAATGGCAGACTTGCCCTTTCAGCCTATTTAGGTGGAGATAACCTTGGATTCTGTTTTTCAGCTGGCGCACGCTATGAAAACCCAATTTAATTATTCAGAAGCCATAGATTAGATTTTCTCATTTAAATGCAGCCTCCGTTAAACATTGATTTGAGGTTTAGTATTGATGTGCCAGGTAGCCAATGTTTAGAAGCGTTCCAATATCCCGTCCCTCTGGAGGCCCACATTTATCTTGAGGATTCAACTGGAGGAGTGAAATAAGTTGCCTAGAGCTGCTTCACAGACCTCGATGCTGCTAAAGGTCAAGTAGCGACTCTGATACATTGTAAAACATCATACAAAGATTTTTCTTCATTTCCAGTTAATTTAATTTAATTTCTCAACCAATTTAGAACTTTTTTTAATACCTGTACAGCTCTGTGTTCATTAAACTAAAATTAAGTACCCAAATAAACATCATTAGCATGTTAGCGGACTTCCCAGCAAGCATTATTTAAGAATTAAACCTCTCCAGAGACTTTTCTATTTTGTAGTTTTAAGAAAAAACGTATGATGGAAACTTGCTGGGAGTCTTAAAATCATGGTTGTTTCTTCTTTTAATTCTGAAAACAATGCAAAACATTATGGATGGATGGAAACATGGATGTTGGTATCCTTTCCAGTCCCTTCCCCTCTTTGAACCTATTATCAGTTAACTCCCGTTTTTTTAGGGCATCAGGAAAGTTTGTGTTTTAAGTTAAATCATCCGAAAATGTTTTACAGCGTAGCTTTTAGATCACTTTATGATCTGCACATTTTGTTCTGTGCAAGATGATGTCTCCAAAGGAGATGCTCGATGAAGGAATAAGTAGAATCAATCACTGAAATATTGTACTGTATATAAACCTCTGTGTGCTTAGAGATGTTTTGCGTGCACTCACTAATGGACATGCATTCTTTTGCTCTAAGTGGGAGGTGAGGACAGATGCATGACCCTGGAGGCACTCTGATTAACAACCGTGTTAAACACCTTAGGAACACCGGGTGTATAGAGCGAAAACAAACCACATGAGGAAACAAGAGTGTTTACACTAAACACAAGCTCAGCAGATGCTGTATTGATTCCATCACGTCCAGAATAAAAGCCATATTTTGCTCCGTCGAACTTTCATGAACTGGTAGTTTTGAGAGATTTCTACTTCAAGGACGACATGTCTTTAACTTTAGTGCCAGCTCTTTTGACCTGCCAAATGATTTCTCCTTGGCGTTTATTGCTTCAAGACTTAAATGGGACACAATTTGAACAAATCTGAATATTTTCATCATTAAATTAATCATTAAACTCGACTGTCAAGAGTAATAACCACTACTTTTAGAATCCCAATTGTTTTGAAAAAAACAAAAAAAAAGGGCTTCACCGTTGTTGCTGGTGAGAATTGTATCTGTCACACAGTGGGCTGAGGATAGATGAATACGCTCTTGCTGCACAAATAAACTCATTATGGGGATAATCTGTTAAACAATTTGGCAGCACACTTCCCCTGCTGATCCAATCATTTTAATAAGATGATTATTCTGTGCAGGTGCATTTAATTGCGTGTAGTTGACCTGCTGTTACGAAACTATTAAAAGATTTTTGCTGGAGGAATAAAGCAAACAAAAACATTGCAGATATCAGAAACAATATTTCTGCAGTACCTCCAGATGCTGCTTTTTTTCTTGTTCCCCCCCTTTGTGTGTCAGCCAGCTATATAATTAATACCACTTCAAGTATGATTGTCTAGCACTGTGGAGGAATTTGTTTCTATATATCTATTTGGAGAATATTAGCTAAAATCGATACCTTTCACTGCTTCATCTTGGTGAAGGTGAAGCCAAGAAAATTTCATGGCTCCCTCCACTAATATTCTCATGAATTTTAACCAGTCTAGGTGTAGACAGATACTTTAGAGGTGCTGGTTTAGAAACCAATCTCTCTGTCTCTCTCTCTCTCTGTCTCTCTCTCTCTCTCTCTCTCTCTCTCTCTCTCTCTGTCACCGTTTGTCTTCCTGGATGTGTGCTGTGAACAGTCAAACAGCTGCAAGTGTTTAAAGTATTGCGTCCATGTCATCATCATACTGTGTATTTTCCCTCAGCTATCATCTAATTACTCCAAATTGTGTTTGTTTTATCTATGTTCTCTTTTATGACAAGGTCATTAAAGGGGTATGAAGTAATATATAACCTTGACTTGTGCAGTAAATGCAAGACACAACAGACCTCATCCTAACCTTCCCTTGAGTGGTGATTATAATGATAAAAAAAATAAATTAAGTCAAATTTTCCCTGTAAAGCAGAGTAAGCCTTTTAATTACTGTCAATGTTGGATATATGTCTATGAAGAGGTGATAGATTACAATATGAAACACTATTGGCAGCAGTACCACTTGAATGTCTCCTTAGGTGTTTGCTTGCAAGACTACTCTCTTTTACTGAGCCAATGAAAATGCAAGGAGAATATCAGGAAGGTGTCGCATGGATACAGACCAGAGAGTCAGCATTAAAATTTCTTGCACCTGGCTGAGTGATCAATAATGCCACCAACCTACTCCGGAATCTCTGAGGATTTTTTTTGTGTTATCATAGAGAACATAATGTACCTCATTAAATCAATAAGTCAACACAAATGTACTTCACTGTAATTTCCCTTATGTTTTACTATGGCTGTAGAAGAAATCGGCAAACAATAGCTGCACGGCACAGTCCATTTTAACACCATTATTCATACCACTTGATGCACTTTCTTGTGTCTTCCACCAACATATATTGTGTCCAATAGGCAAAGGTCACCATCAGATAATCAGGCAGAATATCTCTCTCTGGGGGCATGTTCCAGTAAAGCTGCTCTGCTTTCCACTTTCATGTGATATAGCTTAGGCTCAGCTTTTGTCCATGAGCATCTGCACTGTCCAGCACACAGTCTGCATTTAAATGTAAACTGGCTAGTTTCAAAAGAATCTAGTGAGGTACGGCACCACTAGCAACTACAGCCTCAAAGGTGACCATGGAATTTAAGCAACACCTTCTTTACACAACATCAAAACAAACTGAGCAGATTGAGCTTCATTAAAACTATTGCAGGACTACTGCATTATATTTCCTCAGATTTTACAGGTCTACTTAATATACTTGTACAGTTTTTGAAGATTCCAGGAGACCAGTTTCTTCCTCATGTACTCTCTTCAAGGGCTGTTTACCTGCCGGCCTACAGTCCAAGTCCAACCCCCGCTCAATAGTGAGTTGTCTGTTATAGTTCAAATGGAAGCCATCATAATTTTGATGCTTTTACATTTTACATTGGTGTGTGCCTACACACATCTGTGCTGGAATAAAGGCAAACTGTTAATAGTTAGTGCTGCACTGGTGAGATTAGCTACTAAAACCTCTCATACTAATACCCACCAATAATACCTGTTTGCCTACAACAAGTGTTTCAATCCTGGGCCGAGTATGCTGTAGGGTTGTGTAACTTCTCAGTTTAAATTACTGCAACCCTCAATAGGGAAACACTTGAATGCTTTGAAGCACGCAAAACAGTCAGAGGTAGCTGTATCATCTTGCTGTCACTTAACAATAGGTATTGTTAGCGCCCCGCCAGAGGAAAGGTTGCTGGATGGATAGATGGGTAGACAGAGAGGGGAGGGGCTGAAATTCTTGTTTGTAGTCAAGCAGTGATTTGCCTTTTTAAATAGTAACGCCTGTCTACCTTTGAACCTCCAGATACAAATTGAGAAGGGATCCTCTGAGTCCGTGAGATACTGTAATTCTCTGAGATCCTATTTCACCCTTCGTGACAAAAAAGGAATGCAGAAGAACAGAAAGGGCAGGAGGAGAAGGGAACGCAAAAACACTTTCCCTGCTTCTCCCATGTGCCCTTGAATTTCTTCTGATACTCAGCTCATGTCCAATTCCCACAAGTGTAATCCTCTTTGATGCATAATGTTCCTCTTTATTTTCCAGGAATGTGGTGTGGTCAGAGGTGTTCTAATCCAGTGGTTGGTGCTTTTCATTCTCACCACATCTCTCTCTGTCTCTCTCTCTCTGTCTCCCTCTGTGCTTCTTACTTATTCTCCACCCTTTACTATTTTATCTCAATCAAACCCTCAACACCCCCTCCCCCCTCCCCCAATCCCTTCTAACCCATTTTCTTTTGTCTAAAGACGAAGAGCTGGACTATTTAACCCCACCAGTGTGGGCAAGTCACCTCCCTATCTTTCTTCCCGTGGACCATCAGCCAGCGAGAGTTGTGATGGAGGGTGAGATTCGTCGATCGACCTCCCCCCCAGCATCTTCTCTTCTCCCCCAGTCTTAGCAACATGCATGGTGCGGCACTGTGCAGACTGGGGAGTGGATGTCACTCTCAACTTCTTTCTCACTGCTTTCTGTTTTCTGCTGGCAGAAGAGACACCACCCAAGAACAGCTTTTCAGTAGAAATGCCAGCATGAATGCCAAGCATGTCATATCTTTACCACTCCACTGTACATCTGCCTCTCTTTCACACTCTACCCTTAAAAAAAAAAAGAAGCAGTTTCTCAGTACCAGAGAGCAATTCATGTTTTTTCTCATTTCTCATTTTCCTCTCCAGCACCTGGAACCCCTTTAAAAACCATCATCGACATGGACGCAGCACTCACGGCTCCTCCGATACCACTAGAACGAGGCCTTGAGTTCTAACCACTGTTATCTTCTTTAGAGACAAGCATATCCCCAAGAGAGAGAACCCTGCTAATCTCTCTGTCAGTGATAGAGGCGTGTCGGGAATGTAGCAAAGCATACCTCACTGGAGCTGACCCAATAAATCACTCCACTTTGCATCGCTTCAGATGTGTCTTAGCAGTTCATTTACCGTACAGTGAATACCCCAGAGGTGGCTCTCCACCTCTGCTATCGCACAGGCTTCTGCAGTCCTGGGGCCATGTCGAGCTGTCAGTTGGTGGTCATATCTGTCTGTTATCTCTCAGTTTTTCACCCCCTCTGTATCCTCTCTCAGTCTTGTCTTTTTGTGCCCTCTGTCTGTCCTGTCTGTTGTGTTTTTGTTTTGTTTTTTTCCACATAGAGGAAGCCCTGGCTGTGTCTTGTGTCTAGCATGTGCTGATGCTCAAGGAACTGCCTCTGTCTGAGAATGTGACCATTTCAATAATCCCTCATTTACATTTTTAAGCTGTTTTTCAGAGCAACAGACAAGTGGAGACCTGTTTCTCTGCCACGCTGACAATGGACAGTGTTGCTATGGTTTTCTGTAATCGCACTAATGAGAATGCCGGTTGTTTATTGTGAAAACCAGAGAGGAAAACATGGGTTGACACCACTAATTAAAAAAAAAAAAAAAAAAAAAATGTGAAGAGTGAGGATGACGGTGTGTGTATGTGTGTGCAGGTGTGAGTGTCATCATCTTGGGAGAAGAAAACTTTTGTAGGGCTTGTTACAAAGAACAGATCCAACCCTTCTGTCAGACAAGTGCAGGAATTGAATCATTTAGATTTTTGTTGTTTTTATAAAGAATTAAGAACCATTGAAATCAGTGCAAAAAAAAAAGAACACTAGTTGCCTCTATGTTCATGCTATGATTACACGCAACATAGTCTCAGTGCAATTTGCGTTGGGCAACAATATCTGGTGTGTGTGTGTGTGTGTGCGCAGTGCAATTTCAGTATTCATTATGGCATGACATTGCACCTGCGTCACTGCCCGCTTAGAAATCCTCTTTTAGCAAATACAAATGCAAATAGGAAATTGTACAGGTTCACCTTCACAAGGTGAATGCACATACCACAAGTTTCCATTTTTACTTGTTTGAAGTTTCATGAAAATTTGGCCTTGTAGATTCATTCAATCCTTTTTATATCCACTGATACAATTATATAATAGTATTTAACACTACCTTGAATCAATTAACATGCAGCTTGCTTGACACCCGTCTATGTCTAGTGAGAAAATTGATGTCACATCTAACACTTTCACGTCTGCTCCTTGTTATCCTCACTCTTGTATTCAGTGAAAGAAAAGCTATAAATGTTTTATGATAGTGTCCCTCATATAATGAATGCATTCACAAACTGACCCATATATACTTATATACTGAGGAATTTATATTTATGGAACATAACTTTAAGCCTGACGACACTTGGTAGGAATCAACAAGCAGATGGTCAGTCTGAGCTGCGTCCATTCACTCAACCAACATGGCTTTAGAAGGTGGGGTCCGTCGATGTACAAACTGGGCATCTGCTCCGTCATTCGTCCATATTAATCTTTGGTATCTGTTAAATGTAGGAGCTATGTGGCACTCGAAGAATGCACCCTGGATATTTCCATGGAGCTAAACATGGCACCATTTACAATGCAGCCGGCCAAGATGAAAACGACCCCTCATGTGCTGTAAAGTGACATGCAGTCTATTTGTGATGCTTCTACTATATCCCAGAAACAGTGGGTGATGTTCCTAGTTTAAGTTATTTATATTTATTCGTCATTTCCTTGAGACGGATCCCTGTGTAGTTTCACCTCTTGGGCCTGGCACTCCCAACGGACCCCACATTTAAGTGAGGGGCAGAAGAACTAATTTTGATGGAATATAAAAGAATTAAGTGATTCTGGCCAAGTCAGGCATTCACTCTTAGCATTACCCATTGTCTCCATCAACACCCATAAATCTTTAATCCCTACCTACTCACTCATTCTAAATTACGCGTGATAAGACATGAAAAATAATTGGACCTTTCTATAGTGAAGACACTGAATTGAAGCCAAGAGCGGCTTTAAATTATTTCAGCCATTTATAATGTGAGCTTTTATTTAATTTGAAAGAATATCATGCAGTTAAATTAAGTTAAATGCTGTGGTGACTTTCATGTCAAGGAAATTATAACTGATAACAAAGATAGCTGTTAGCTGCTTCATGATGAATCTTTACAATTGGTTTAATGGCTGTCAACTCCTACAGATTATAAAAATGATGTTTTTCTGTCAGAACCACTTATCATGGTTCAGTGACAATTACCACAAACCGCAACTGGATAGCATGCAGAAATGCCCTACTAAAGTAGAAGCACTGTTACTTTACTAAATATTACTAAGAGTAGAAGTAAAAATAAATTTTTAAACCTTCTCAAGAGATGTTCTTTTGAAAATGGCTTTGAGCAAGAGCTGTGGCCATGAAAAAGCTCATCTGGTAATCATAAGCAGTCATAACATGCCTCGCCATCCCGTCCCTCTTCAGTTCAGTGATGCTCTGCAAGAAAAGTGACACCATTTTCTTTATGAGGAAACTTAATCTTAAAAAATTGCTTTAGGAGGAAAAAGAAGTTTAAAGCAAACTGAAATGAGAAATCTTCCTCTCTGTGTCAGAGCAGCGTAACTCCAGGACACTCTATAATCCTTCCCTTTCTCAAAGCATGAGTGCTAAAAAGAATCAAGAATCTGCCTAAATAAATGATTGACTTTAGCATACTCAGATTGTACAAATGCAAAACAAAGATTTTCAGTTACAGTAATGAGAGTAATTATTTACTTTCCACCACCACTAATTGCAGCATGATCAATATTCTGTTAGGAGCAGTGTGTCTAGAATGCATACAGGTCTTTTTTTTTTCTTCTTTTACAGCAGGCATTTTGACTTGTCTTAGCAGGAGAAGCACAAGCGTAACTGCAGACTTTAATGATGGCTCTTTTACATTTTTGAGCCAGTCAGCCATGATGCACAATAACAGGGCTCTGGTGCTGGCACGCATTGATGGAAAGCAGTAATGTATTAATGTTATAAGTTATACCTGTGCAGTTTCCTAAAAATAGCTGCCATGAAAGAAAGGAGATCAATCAATCAAACTTTTTTTGATAGGTTTTCTATTGCTTGAATGTTGAATATTTCCTCCTGTATTTTAAAGCATTAAATAAATGCACTGTAACTCAAGCCCAAGAGATCTTTCTCATAATAGACGTTTGACCTGTCAGAGAATAAAAAAAGCCCTGCCATGTAGACCTATCAAGACCTTATTAGTTAGTTTGCTAATAGGTCTGTATGTTGTGAATGCTACTGTAGTTACATTCTTAATAATAAGTCGTCAGTGATGTCTACATTAAGAAATAAACACGCTTATTCATACATCAATGCATTTTTCATGAAGGACACTTTGACTTGTCCTGGCAGGAAGGACGTGTAGTTTACCCAATAACATTAACGACAGGTCTGTTCCATTTAGGAGTGTCAGTAAGTTACCGCAGTGAGGCGGCATGCGCAGCACCAGAGTCCTGCCCCTGAAACAGCTGAGTGGAACGCAGACATTAGTTATGTTTTCACCTGTGGTTTCCTTTGCTATTTCTGCAGTTTTTAATGTTGTGAGATGTCAAATGTATATGTATGAACGTATTTATTTAACCCAGCTCCCATAAACCTTTCAGATGGAGGACACATTGACTTGTTATGGCAGGAAGCACACAGGTGTAACCAATAACATTAACGACGGCTCAGTTCCATTTAGGGGCGTCACCACAGTGAGGTAGCACGCACAACACAACACAACCCTGTGACTGAAATCCATAAATGGATGCAGGCATTAATAATGTTATTAGTTACACCTGTGTATGACTAGTCAAAGTGTCTGCTGTGATAAAGGTATAATGGCTTGAATTTGCATAAGCATCTGACAGGAGTTAGGCTCAGGGCATATTCCCTCCTCCCTGGAGCCCTGCCTGCTTCCAACTCAGACAGCATCATTTTCTAATATGATTTTCATGGACTGTTGTGGGTGAGATTTCTCTTCGTTAATTCCTGCGTTAAAAAACAAACAACGGAATTATGTTTATCTAGCAAAGAGTGCTGGATGGTGCAGCTACAACCCGGTGAAGTTGTGGTGAGTCAGAGGGTAATAACAGCGTCTTTTATCGGTGGGTTGACAGTTGACACCGGCTTCCTGTTAAATCATCAAAGCGGGGAGTTGCGGGCCTGTCAGAACATGGCAACACTTCACTACCTTGAAGACACCCTACTCATCCCCACCAAAACACTAACACACACACACACACACACACACGCACACACACACACATACATATACACACACAGACAGACTCCTCAGATCCACACATAAACGGATGGGTGAGGTTTGACATGATTGACCTCTTCACCTTTGCTCTCTGACTAATTTCACCTCTGTGTGGGAGGGCCTCTCTCTCTCTCCCTTTCTCTCTCTATCCTTCAGTCCACTTATGCAATCTCTCTCTCTCTCTCTCTCTCTCTCTGTCTGCAGACCTGAATGAGTGCGGGCTGAAGCCGAGGCCTTGTAAACACAGGTGCATGAACACATATGGGAGTTACAAGTGCTACTGCCTGAACGGCTACATGCTGATGCCTGACGGGACCTGTGGAAGTGAGTGTGTCTCTCTCACACACACACACACACACACACCTCTGTGACTGTACACAGTTTGCACTGTTTGCGGATAATTTCATTCCTGATCTATTTTCTCATCCATCTGTTTCTTTTTCATAATCTTTACCTTGCTTTGTAGCCTGGGTGTGCTACTGTGAAGCTTTTCTTCACTTTACTACAGATGTGTTCATCTGAATGCATGCACAGGGCAATGCTGATGACATATGCGCTCTATTATGAAATACATTTTCCCTCTCGTGTGACTTCGTCTGACAGCAGCCTCACAATCCTTTTGATAGACTGTTTTGATTAAAGCCCCACGTTGATCCGCTTCATTATAGCTGCTCTACAGTCTGAAGAACCCCTGTGAAGAACCCAAAGAGGGCTAAAATGAAAAATATGAAAGAAACACAATCTTTAGACCCTCGAGTGAATGTACAGGTCTTATTGGTTGCCCTGAGGTATTCCACAGAATGGGAGTTAATGTCTGCACATGTCCCACCTGATAACTATTTTCTCATCACGTTTCCTCTCAAGGATGGCGTGACTCCCAGTACCTCATTTTAATTAGGTCTTTTTTTATCAGAGAAAATTAATTTTCTCCCCTTTAAAATCTGAATTGCTCACCACTAGAGGCAATCTCAAACTATGCTAGGTGTTGTTGTGTGATGATTGCACGATAGTGTTAAACACCTTGCTGCTCTTCTTCTCTCCCTTGCTACTGCTTTGATCAATAGATCACTGTAGCATTTAATCAGCCTGGTCTGCCTTAGTCATCAAACTGTACTCCAGGGTGCCTGCAGCAGCTGAAGTAGCAGCGGCAGCATGAGCCTCACTTTTAATTTCCTTTTTAGGGTCTGAAGTTATCAAGAGAGGCTGAACAAAATCTGTTCCATTATATTATTATTTTGGAGGGTCTTGATCTGCCCAGCATGGCTCAACAACAGAGGCGCTGCACGTCGCCGCTTTGATAGGTTGGAGACGGATTATGAGGCTTCAAAAGTAGGGAAGGATAAAAGTTGGTGAGTCAGGATATGCGTGGGCTAGGTGTGAGCACAGAGCGACTGCGCAGCACAGGGATCTAATAATGGCAGAGTGTGTGCTGTTCCGTTGTCTGCACCCCAGGGTCAACCTGGCTAATATCAGAGAAGGCAGGCGAGTGGCTCTTACACACTGACTGGAGGATAAGGACAAAGTGTGAGTGTTTATGTTAGAAAGAAAGCGAGTGTGGGTGGGAGTGAGAGCGGAATAAACTTGTAGCACCAGCAAGTGTTAATGTGTTTTGTGTTTCCCTTGTATCCATCAGATGCCCGCACTTGTGGCATGGCCAACTGCCAGTACGGCTGCGAGGTGCTGAAGGGAGAGGTTCGGTGTCAGTGCCCGTCACCGGGGCTACAACTGGCTCCAGATGGAAGAACCTGTGTGGGTAAGTCCAAGTCTTTATATTTATCTCTACAGAACTGAAAACTGAGCCTTTATTTTAACCACTCCCTTCCATGAGCAGCTTATGTGAAATATCACAAATGAGAAATGTTGTGTTTTTTGTTTTTTGTTTTTCCTTTCTTCTCAGCTTTTAAATTTGCTGAGTGATAATCAAATACAACTGTTTTGGCAGAGCAAGAAAGACAACTTGGCAGTGAAAATGCAATTTGGGAACTCAAACAAAACGTATTAGCGAGCAAAGCTGGAATTCATCCAAAATATTTACCAATGAATCTTTCTTTTTTGCTTTGATCAAGGACCTCAGCAATTTAACATCCCTTGTCAACCATAGCGGGACTTTATTCCACGTACTTCCTCCTGCTTTTACAGCAGAAATGTGATCAGGCGAAGCCCACCCCCCTCTCGCCCTATCATCCCCTCCTTCTTTCATTACCCGTTTTACGTGGCACAGCTCCTAACATGGGTAACTAACAGATGAGGGGGGGCCAGTTGAGGCAGTTAACCTGTGTCAGGTTTAAATACAGGCTGTTCCAGACTGGGCTGTTCCTGTTACTCTGCCATATAGTCCCACTTAACTGCGGGCTGGCTAATGGGGGGCGGATTTCTAAAAGAGGACGGACATCAATCATGAAGAGTGATGGAGGAGAGGACGGAAAGGTTGCCTGCCACAGGTGTTACGACAGTTTAATGGAATGTTTCCGGATCCCTCTGGAAGCAAATGGTTTATGGGCAGGTTTATGGCGAGTTTCTAATCATATTTATGGAGGTATATTCCTTCCAGTAACCAGAGCCTCATATAAGGGGGCGTTTGCATAGATGCAGAGCTGTTTTTACTCATTATGATGCTGTGAAATCTAATGTGTCAACACATTTTTGTTCTAGCTTTGAAAGTGACCTTGGTCTGCTTTTATCAAACTTTAAAAAGATACAATTAAGATTGCTCTGAAGACCTCACTGAAGAGTGAAAAATTAGTGTGAAGAAAAAAACTCTTCATCAAGTGACTTACTCCTACTTACAGCACATTATCTCGCCCACAAATGATTACTGTTGCTCCGGTTCACTTCTATTGAAGCACAACGGACAAATTCAAGCCTGCAAGCATCTTCTGTTTCGATGTGATCTTCAATCAGCACCAAACGGACTTGCAAGTCAGAGTTCACCTTTGTTCAGCCTTGGCCGGGAGGATGTCCCCGGTCACCAACAGAAACACTCATGCACTGTGTTTGGAAATCAGACGTTTTAATCACTATTACACTCTATGTAGTTGATGATTTCTCAGATAAATATTTATTTATTACCTTTTTTACGTCACGTCCTATCTTGGGGCTGACTGCAGAGCAAGTTAATGGAATGTAAAATAATGTGAAGATACCTTCAGTAACATTTATGAGCAACTTTCGAGTGATCACATGATTAATCTCATGTCTGCTCAGAGCAGGAACAGCCAATCGGAAACATTATTCATGCAAAAAGCAGAAACAAGATACGTAATATGTTTTTCTGCTAAAACGTATATAGATTTAATAGCTCCAGTTGTAATTAGCATGTGAAAGTAACATCAAGCTAATATTTTCAGAATATATATGTAGGGATTTACTAATAGATATGAAACAACAGAACATTAGTTGAAATTGAAACTAAGAGAAAAACTAGTGCTGGAAAGAAATTCTGCTGCTGCTAGATGAGGTACATCAGGGAAATCATATATTAAGGAGAATTTAATACCGCACTGACATTTGCAGGAATTGCAAAAAATCAATACCAACTTTATTTTCACTGTTTACACCCCTGATTAAAAAATAGAATAACATAAGATAAAAGAAATGAAAAAAAAAATGTGGATGAGGAAAAAAGGAAAAAGATTCTAAGTTGTTTTACTTCAGCTAACATATTATTCCTCATGACAAAGGACATTTTGTAAAATGAAAATATGCCATGGAAGATGTGTTCTTAACTATAATATACTATACTGCTGTTGCCAAGAATCTACTCTTAATGAAATTACAGTAAAAGATCTGTGGAGCTCTTAAGAGTATTTTAGGTTTTAAGAAATTTGATTTATTGCTTTCATTCTTTGTTTCCAAGGAGGAGTAAAAGTTAGTGATATTTGCTTTTATCTTCTACTTCTAGTTGTTTGATGATTTAATTTAATAATTTTTGCTTTAGCTACAGGATATATGATTGAATGTAGGAATTGAAATGTAGTGACGTCTTCTGATCCACTAAAAGGAAGAACTGACTTGTTTTTGTACTATGACAGCACAGCAACAAACCCCCTGATTAATGACGATGTGTATTGATGTTTTTGTTACTGCTGTGGGAGTTTGGAATGAGACGGCCTCATATTTCAGTGCTGTCTCACATGGAAGTTGCTTAATGTATCAGACAAGTTGTCAAGTAAAACACAGTCGCAGAGCTTAATATTGTCTAACTAATCTTGGCTGATGTGTGTGTGTGTGTGTGTGTGTGTGTGTGTGTGTGTGTGTGTATGTGTGTATGTGAATATGAGTTAAAGTCAGAAGAGTTGTTACTTTGACCGAGAAGTCAGAGCTGCCTTCAGAGCAGGTGTAACTGTTCATAAAAGCAGGGATTTGTGAGGAACAATTCATTGTGTGTAAAGACACATTGTATAGTTCCACATTTACATGAGCTTGTGTGTTCTTTGTAAAACACAATAATTCGCCCTGTCAGTAGCTGAATAAATGCAGCTGCCGCCTCCAACTGTTGTTCATTAAGCAGCTCCACCGGAGCAGTCTGGGATTAAGTGCCTTGCTGATGAGAACCTCAGCAGTAGCTGTTAAGGGGATAAGGGAGATCTTCCCACTTACTCCACTCGCGTGTTTCCCCAGCTGCTCCAGGTGTCTCTGTTTTTAAGGTCCTTTTAAACAACAGTCCCTGTAGCCCCTCAGTGCCCCAGTGGCATTATGCAGCAAATAAATTAATGATTTTAAGGCAACTGCTTTGAGCCTCTCGGTGTCTAAATATTAATGCGCACATGCCTGCAAAGGTGATTAACAGAGACACTTAGAATAGGTCATTAAATAATGAAACAAGGTAGTGTGCACTGTATTCTGCTCACTGAACAGAATACATAATGTGCTTTGTTCATAAATGAATACTAACCAGGAAAGGTTGAAAAAAAAACTCTTTGGGTATGAATAGAAATGTTTGTTTAGTTTTGAATTAAATTGCCTTTTTTTAATCTTGAAGTTTTCCATTGCATTGTGTTATTTTGAATGCATTATGTGCTGTATGTGACCAACTCTCAAGGGCAACTTTAGTGAAAAAATGACGAATACATTAATGTCAATTTGAATATCATCTTGTGTGTAATAATCTGCATCTTTTTTGTTGTTGTTGTTGTTGTTGTTGTTGGTGTAGATGTGGATGAGTGTGCAGCAGGAATAGCTGTGTGTCCCAGGTTCAGGAAATGCATCAACACCTTTGGTAGCTACATCTGCAAGTGCCATGAGGGGTTTGACCTGCAATATATCAATGGGAAATACCAATGCATAGGTACTGTCACAAGGCCTCTGCAGTGGGGCTTTTACAGATAAAACTCACAAAGGTCAAAGATGTGCTGAGATGTTTTGACTTATAACCAAGTTATTTTTGGTGATGCAGGAGTTTTTTTCAGAAGCTAAGAGAAAAACTTGAAAAGATAAAAATGAAACGCACATGTACGTACATGCTGCTGCTGATGTGATGGAAATGCACATTAACATTGTTGCAGGAACTGGGTGTGATGATTTCACCTGGATAGAAGCTCAGTAATGTTGTTCTGTTTATAATCTACTTTTATTCCACTACATTTATTTGGCCACTACAATTACAGGTCACTTTGCAGATTAAGATTTACATACAAAACATATCATTATCATACAAATATGATGCATTGTTATAGATTAAACTATCATGTATACAGTACAAATAAATTTCAGTGTAAAAATTAGCTCTAAATTAAACAACATAGAATTGCCGCTGACATGTAAATAATAATAATAATCCAATAACTAAATATTATAATATAACACCTTGGAAGGATTGCATGCAGGGCTTCTACTATTAATGGTGTTTTTATACTGAGATATTGCTACTTATGTATAATTAAAAGATACTTACAATCTAAAAGAAATATATTGAAAATCAAAATAGTCAAATGAATTGAGTTGGTTGAGGCTGTCTCATAAAGCAAGATTAACTGGATAAACCCACTGAGTAAAATGCGTTACCCATGTGGGGAAAATATTTTGAGTTAAGGCAAAGAAATTGGATAGAAAACATAATAAAATTAATGTGACTTCAGTTTGTGCCTTGTATTTCTGTGCTTTATGAAGCTGATGTAGTAAACACAGAAAATGATAAAGGAGGAAGTGAAAATGCTTCAGAATACTTCAGATTTAATGAACTTTCACTACTGCAAAGCTAATTCAAACAGCTCATTCAGTTTCATGTTATTAAATTTTGCCCTGATAGTGCTCTCCAGTGATATGCACCACACTTATGAATACCTGCCATCTAAAATATGAATTAGTATTCTATACAAATCCACATTACCTTGAATCTCAGCAGCATCTGGAGAATACACCATCTTCAGTCTTTATTTATTCATTTTTTAAAAACAAACTTTGGAGGTAAAAAAAAAAGAAGGGCTGAGCAGTGATAGTTAAAAGAATTGATGGCGGTTGCCTCTAAAATTCTTCAAAGACCATGTAGCTCTCTTTTACTCTTGCAATGATTTTGCTCTGGCATTCATAGAAGGATCACCGTTATTCACTTAAATGCTTTCACTAACAGTACATGTGACATAAACTTTGAAGTGCATGCGAAGCAAGCAGCCTTTGATATTCAGCTGTTATATGCGTTTTACACTTGCAACCGGTGGCTGAATGTTGTTATGTTTCCATTATCTTTCAGACGTGGATGAGTGCTCTTTAGGTCAAAGCCACTGCAGCAGCTTTGCCACCTGCTACAACACGCCGGGCTCATACAAGTGCAAATGCAAAGACGGCTACAGGGGGATGGGCCACGACTGCAAACGTAAGGATCGAGAACAAAACCTTGGCCCCGATGTTCACTTTCTGCAAAGAGGATTGGGGCCTCACATTTTGTTTTCTTTGCCCGTGTTTTTTTTGAAAAGGTAGGAAAGCAAGGACGAGGGAGGAATATCCTTGCAAGCACAAAGCTGGGACTGAAATTCCTTTCTTTGTAATGGCTGTCAGTCATGACTTAAATCAGCCTGCTCCCTTATCACATGTGCCCAGAGTCAGACTTGACTCCACTTCTGACATTTGGCCATTTTTGATCAGCCCCAAAAAAAAAAAAAACGGAAAGTGAAATATTTCTTTCCCTGGCACTCTGTCTCATTCTGCTCGCTGACATGCAATTCATTAGTCTGTGCGTCTGCAGTTTTTTTTTTTTTTTTTTACAGCACCTCGTGGATAAGAAGTAATTTATTCTCCACAGTTATTCAATCATCTAACAGACACAACTGGTGTAGCAGTCCACAGAGCAGAGACAATGACTCCCGGCATAGTGCGCTGCAAATACTTCACCCTGTCACCTGCCTAAAGGGTGTGTGCCTCAAGTGCTCTGGGAGTCCAGTTGCAATATCCTATTTGTGTATCACATATCAAAGTTGCCTGCAACCTGAGAAGGCAATAACTGAGTTCAAACCACTTGCCTTTGTCCACTCTCATTCCTCACTCATGAAACCCTTATGAACCCCCACCACCACCACCACCACCACCACTACCAGCACTGCCACCCCAACCCCCCCAATCTTTGCCTCCGCTCCTGATGGGAAGAATGTGTGGAGGAACAAAGGAAAAGGAGGTGTACCGTCAATGACGTCAGCAGAGCGAGGGTGATCTCCGGGGCACAGCAGCCTGTTTGAGCGCAGAGATCATCCACACACACACACACACACACACACACAGAGACTCACAGAGCAGCTTTCACCCGATGCTGTGAAGCCTCTGGCTATAAGCACACAAAGAATAACTAATCAGGACGACCATGAAAAAAAAGGCTATTTTCGGAAAAGCAAAATCAATTTCACAAAAGTAGAAATTCACTGGATCCTGCGGTGCCTCTGTGGTTTAGTTTGCGAAGCCACATGCCATGCTCCCATGAACCCTTCCTTCTTTCTCTTTTTAACAGACCCATTGAGTAATGAATATGTACAGGTTTGCCTTAAAATGAATGAACGTGAACTTTGAGCATGCTGATTTTACAAGTGTGAACTTTTCCTTCAGTGAGATTTGAGACACCCAGTTAGTTTTAAGATGCTAACACTTAGTTAATAGATATCAGGAGAAGTCTCAGTAGATGAAAGGAAGCTCTCCACAGCAAAAGTCAGGCTAATCATTGCAGTTAGTCTGCAATTCTACGCCTCATTAACTCTTAAGTGCTCATATTTCAGTGCTCCATCTGCATTCTCTTATTATTTCAGCCATTCCTAAGGTGGTTATTGACCCCCCGAGACCAGGCAAGCTGCCTCCAAACCATCACAACCACATCCCTGACTTGGATCAGAGGAGGACCACCACCACCACTTCCACCACTACCCGCCGCCCACCAGTGAATCCAAAGAGAATCTTCCCCGTTATCCCCAAATCCACGACTGCCTCCACCACAACAACAACAACAACCACAACCATGACCAAGGCACCTCTGCCACCAAAGAGGGTCACCCCACCTCCACGCAAGCCTTCAGTTCCCACCCGGAAGCCCTTCATCCCCACAAGGAAGCCACCAATACCCACACGCAAGCCCTACGTCCCACCAAGGCCAGTAGCTCCCACCAGACACCCCGCAACGCCACCACCGATCACCCCTATAGACAACACCATCCAGAAGGAGGTCACCAAGCAGAGAGGGGACGTCCACAGTAAGAACTAGATTTTTTATTTCTTTCTGTTTTATTTTTTACATACTAATAACACTCTTGCAGATTTGTTGAAAAGACACATATTATTATCACCTTTTAAGCTGATATGGTGAACCTGCTACCAAAACAGCTGCCTTTTTACAGATCCAGGACACACAGACACAGAGCAACATCAGGATTCATTTGGAGCCACGTTTCTGGACACCACATGAAATCCCACATTCACTCTCATTTTAACCCAGTTTTGGTTTTTAAGCCCCTCCTTAGGGAAATATCTGCCTCTTTAGCTGCTAAATGCTTTTTCTCTGAAAACAGATGCTGTGTCTGGGAAGGACGCTGATGAGAGCAGTGAGAGTAAGAGAGCCATAAAACCGAAACAATGAGCTGAGAGAAGCTAGAACTACTACCAGTGACACCTTTTACATCTCACACATATAGAAATATATAATTTCATTCATTCTGTTGATGTGGAAAGATTTATCAGAGCAGCTTTAACTGCTCAGAAAACATAATAGTTTTATAATAGAGTATTAATGGGCTCTAATCTCTGTGTTTTGATGTTTGATGGTGTGGTGAAGCTTTTGTTTACTTTCGGGTCACAGACTTTGACTTTAAAAGGCACCTATTTGTCTCGCCATTCATCTTCATCAACTCCCTGACAGGTCTGTGCTATCCAAATTGGAGCAAATTTGCATATTTCTTCCTCTCAGTCCTGAAACACTGTGTTTATTATGAAACATGTCACATTCAGGATGAATCAGGAGTGATGTTTACCTGACAGATGATGTGTATTATCAATGTGTATTATCATAGCCATTTTGTATTCAAACACATGAACGTGTGGTGGTAACTTACCCGAGCAGTTGGCAATGGGCTCCCATGTGTACACAGTTTGTCTGAAGGCTAACCACACAACAGATTTAAGTTGTAAAAATCTGGCAAGAAACCTGAAGATTGTTTGTAATGTAAACTGAAAATGGCTGAAATCAAAGGTTACTATCTATCTGATTCAATACAAGGCTGCCACTGTAATACAGACCCCTCTTATATATGAAGATTCAAGGTGGTTAACATGTAAATCAGGCTATATCCACCCTCAAATTAAAATATGATACGCAGATTGTTAGGAAATAATGCCCATTTTTATAAGGTGACAAATTAGTCTCACCAATATTATGCTAAGTATTTAAGTAAAAAATATCTTCCTCTCAAGATAATTATCCCTTTGGCTACAGTTAAAAAACAAACTGATTCTGCAGCCAGACTGTTGTTTACCCACATGTCACACAGTGCTCTCTGCCAAGCCTGAATCTTTGACACCAACTGCATTCAAAATGCATCATCACTCTTTGTTTTATTTTGACATTCTTTGATCAAAACCAAATAACGGACCTGAATTTCAAAATACTGCAGCAATGAGGGGTGGCTGAGATTGTTTCTTTTGGTTTTAACAAAGATGGTAATCGCTGCAATCATCTGCTGCTTTGCACCTTTTCAAAATGGTGAATTGTGTTTAATGAGATAATCCCTGTGACATGCGACTTGTTAAGCCTGAAATATTCAGTTGAGGGCCAAAGTCACGGATACATTTTTTATTTGGAGCTAATACATGATTTGTCTGCAGGCAATTATGTTTTATTACAGTATTTAAAGGATAAGGTTGTTTAATTCTATACTTTTCTAATTGTCAACAAATCCCATGAAAAGCAACAATGAACGGATCCTACTAGCAACTATTGACCGTGTATAAAGCCTGATATGACTTATTCCTGTGCCACACTGTTGCACTGGTTGACAACAAAATTTCATTCACCTCCATCGGGGTGGAAACAAAACTTTCAGAGCTGAAAATTTCAAAACCTGGACAATCTGCGTGACTGGATACCGTGAGGACTGAGTGATAAACTGAGTGAGTGAGTTATTTTATAACCTGTTTGAACTGACCCTTGAATGTGAAAAAAGTGCAGTGCCTAATTATTCATTATTCATCCATTCTGATGCTGTAAATTGTTATGAACACACCAACTGTATATTCATCAAAATAGTCGCCAACAAATGCACTATTTGCTTCTTTTTGAGTAAAGTTTACTGAAAACTACAGTGATGCTATTTTTATCTTTATATAATTGTTTTCATTGCTTAAATGTAACATTTTTTTTTATCTGCCATGTGCTCATTGCATACAACAAACAGATCAAACGGAAAATACTCAAGTAGAAGTTTCAGTAAAATTGCACATTATGATACAGCCGTACAGAAAACGCTGCAGAAGGTAATAACTGAGAAGGTGAGAGTCCGGATGCATCAACAGTGTGAATTGCAAAGCAACTGTAATTGAACATAGAAGTGTTTTTTGTGCCACGCTCCCTTGCCTGCACAGCAAAAACCTGTTTTTACCAAAATCCAAAATTAAGCTCCTTTAACAGAATTGTTTGTTGAGAACAGCAAAGTACAGCATAAGAGGTGAGACAGTGTGGTTCCTACTCACCTTGCCAGATGGCATCACATAATTAGAAAAAGGAAAGAGGAGAGAAGATTACATTAACACCTGTCTGCACTGCTTGAAGGAGACATCAATCTAATAGTTCGCACCACGGCAGAGCAGTTCTGGAAATCAGAGCTTCCTGAAGATGGTTTGAATAAGATGAGAGAGGGAAGGAGGAGAGACACCGCTGAGTGATTATTCAAATAATTAGACGGAAATAGGAATCATTTGAATAAGAGCCTCAGGGCAGGAAGAAACACATCAGTACAGCACCTGCACTTGAAGCACAGCTTCAAGTGCAGGTGCTGTGGTCAGAGCAATTTTGGGAACTTTGTAGTTTCCTTTCAGTCACTTGAATCAACATTACCATTGCTGTCCAGTGAAAACCTTGTATCTCCAACCTAGCTTAGCATAAAGTCTAGCAACAAGATGCAGGGAAACTCTCCAAAGTTCGAAAAACACACCTATCAACACATCTAAAGCTCATAAATAGCAAATAGCACCATGTGTTTAATCCAACCTAAACGCCCATATACAGAGGTTGTTTGTCCCTACCCTCGGATACTACCAATAGGAGCAAACCAGCAGCAGGGGTACTGGACCTTCATCAACATGGTAAAAATAATATCACTGTTTTCTTAGGTTTAGTCACAAAAACTCCTTGTTAGATTTAGGGAACGATCGCGGTTTAGGTTAATATAAGTATTTCCTATATGTTAGTGGAAATTTGTGATCATGGTTACAATAATAAATCAATTACAATAATTCAGACAAAAGATATCAGATTTTTTTAAATTCGGAGCAAAGCAGGCTATCTTCTTCCCCCTCCTTCAACTCTGTATGCTAAGCTAACGGCCCCCAGGCTCTAGGTTTATACTTAAGGCAATCTTCTCATCTAATGCTCAGGAAGAAAACAAAGAAGCATATTTTCCATAATGCAAATATACTTCTCTTTTAAGGACTATAGGCTTCTCTGTAAAATGAGAAAACCTTCTAACCTCTGAGACTAATTTAGCCCTTTCAACAGCATCTGCGTTGAGACAAAATGCATTTACATTAAGCTAAGTGCTAAGTTTTCCTTAGTTCCATAAAAGCTGGCATTTTGTAGAGAGAAGGCTTTCAGTGAAAGATATGAGTGTGATGGTTTAATGTCATGTGAATAAAAGGAAAGTTAGTCACCCTTCATCTGAAAAACATGACAATTATGAAATATGCTGTTTATAGAATAGCAGATTGCAGCTATTTCTTTCCAAAACTGAAAAAACACAAACCACTGATTGGTTATGACTTTGTTTGTTCAACATTTTGGCAGAACATAGGAAATCCCCCTAGAGCAGCTTTTATTAACCA
>NW_019525404.1:0-14650 GCF_002814215.2 Seriola lalandi dorsalis | reverse complement strand
CCCCCCCCCCCCCCCCCCCCCCAATATTTTGATGGAACAAAACACAAAGGCCAAAAAGTGAAATAACAAGAATGACCAATGCAGTAACGTTTAGTATTAAGTATTTCAACATAGTTGTCAAACAAAGTGTCTTGTCCAATCATGCAGAAAGTTTAGGGTTTATGTGAGGAGGTTTTAAGATTTTTGAGATTTCTGCCAACACCTCAACACAGTGAATAGGAATGGTATTTTGTTTGTGGTGCTCAAAGCTTTAAAGGATTTGAAGAAATATGTCTTTGCTGAAACAGTGTTCCAGTTACCCTGGATAATCCACTGACCTTGCTATGAAAAGTTTTCATTTGAACTACTTTCTACTGAAGGAAAACTGTTGACAGTGAGACCTACAGAGCATACAAAGTAACCAGGACATTGTCTCTGGGAGCACGCACACAACTTTTTAAAGCTTCAATTTCAATGGTTTGTGCAGTATATGTCTTCATATACAGTCAATGTGATTCAGCTACAGCGAATTATCACCCAGCGCTAGTTGATAATCTTTTCTTTTTTTTTTTTTGTGCATATTTTTGGTGATGAAATATGTTATTTGGGAATTAGTTTTGGAAGTAGTTTGTTTGCCAGAATTTCAGTTAATTAAACAACATCCATAGCCCATCAAGATGAGGTAGACAAACACAGCTATTTTTTAGTTTGAACTGTGACAGTCACGCTGTCACAGTTCAAATTACTGCTCCCTTAATTGGCACATCACTTTTATTTTTACTCTTTATATATCTACTCTACAACCGGATGCAAGACTTCTGGGGAGGGAGGGGGGTGGATTTCCTTAAAAGCACAGACACACACAAACACAGGCACACACACGGAGATCTACGTGCTTGGGATTGCTGGAGAGCCTGGTGTGAGAGTGTGACCTCCCTGCTCTCAGATTCCTAAGACTGACAGACTACATCAGCAGTCTGCCGGGTGGTGTGACCCAGCATGGGGTTGGGCCCTCTCGGTGCTCAGGCTGACAGGAGGGGGCACATGTTGGGGACTTTGGGAGACTGACGGTTCAAATACAGGTTACAGCATATTTGTAGCTTATGGACAAGAATCTGTCTGGGATGCTGGGTATAGTTGATGATGATGGTTTGTCTCATTACAGTAAATTCCACTGGCTGCAAATACAATAAATATTAAAATGGAGATGTTTATCTGTATTTTGCATCCACTGACACTTTCCTTAATGAAACTCTTCAATATAAAACCAGCAACGACAACTGTCCCTCTAATGGAGTTAAAGGCTTAAGTGTCTTTTGCTGCAAAAGATATGTCACAGTAAAAGTACCAACTTCCTGTGCTTCACTTGTCAGTTGACCTTTCATAAGACAGCTTGGCTTATAGTATTTTGGGCAGCGTGACCCCATTAGAGAGGGAAAGAGGCTATTTCAGGACTGGCTGTGAACTCTATTTGTGTGTTTGTGTGTGTATGTACAGTATGTATGTAGCTCCTGGTTTTATAGCAGCATCATTTAACCAGAAGTTGCATCAGACGAGCAGTCGCCCCTTTTCTCATTAAGATTCACATTTGACTTCTGGTGTTTCTGCAGGTTTTCTCAAGTATTCTGGTCTCTGTGGTGCTTAACTCTGGATACGCAGGCACTAAACCATGACATTGATGCATCCTTGTAGAGTAATGAAACAAATCCACACAATAGCCACAAACAGGGATGCTACTGAGCAAATATAATACCTTTGTTAATCCTTTATCTAAACCTGCGTCTCTCACCTCTCTCCTCAGTCCCTCGGAACCACGGACACAACACCGTTCTCGGGATCGACTTTGACATTGAGCTCGGCAACACGGCAGATGAAGCCAAAGACGACCCAGGTAAACACGACACATTTTTTGACAAAGGCGGTCAGCAGCAGCAGCAGCCTGGCTCGCAGCAGACTGCAGAGCTCAAATGATGACAGATGAGGCACGTTTGCTACAGGCAAAATGAAACTGACAACCAACTCCTGCTGTGTCGCTGCCGAGGCAAAGACATGATAGTGACCAGATGTGTTTTGATAGGCCTTTCACCGGGAAGTGACACATGACGTCTGGCCATATCCGTTTAAATAATGGCTCACAGCCCGGGATGTACTTCCAGACTTTTCCCCTTTTCACATTATGCTTGCTTGACTGCTTGAACGATTAATTGATCATTGTAAAGTACATACACAGTGCTCTGTTCTTAAGCTCCATAGTACTCAATGTAGACTTCCTACGAGAACAATAAGAAAATAGATTTTGTGAAGACACATTTTATATTTCATGTTTGCTCGATATGATTTATTGATGCCAATGGTATGCAGATTAAAATGCCTAATGACTTTTTTTTGGTTCACAGTGCATCATTTGCTATGCGGTGTCAGGAGAGAGGGTGTTTTCATTGGCTCAGAAAATGAAATGAGAAGTGTTTTCTGGAAACACTATTTCGGGGCCAAAATGATGGATGTTGTTCTTATCTTCGAACCAATTTGTACAGCAATGCATGGATAATACTGTAACTGTGTTGTCTACATTTTGTTAATGTTATTGTGTAGCCATCATAGCCAGGAAGGAAATCATCACTCACTGAATATTATGACTCTCTGCTGTAACCATAATGTATTTTATTATGGTGTATGGCGCGCATACTACTGTATAGGCTGTGCGTGTGTGTGTGTGTGTGTGTGTGTGCACACACACACACACACACACACACTGATATCAGCATTTCCAGCAACTGTTGCAAATATTTGTTATTTTTTAGATGAATGCGTTTCCACTTGTGATTTATGCAGCTCCATTTTCACTTGATTCTTCCTCAATGCATCAGCTCTCCTCAGAGATTACAACATCATGACAAATGTTTACACTTTTATTGTATCATCTTGTTCATCACAAGGAGCTTCAACAGTCCTCTTGCTCCCAGTGAAGTTACAGGCTCACAGCAGGGCTCTTGTGAAGCATCACAGAGACCAGACTGAAGGCTTTTTGCATGTGTGTGTGTGTGTGTGTGTGTGTGTGTGTGTCCGTGTGTGTGTCCTCCACTGCTCTGAAAAGTGTGTTTCATTCTCCCCAGAGTCGGGGTATCTGAGCTGCTCCTTTGATGATGGTCTTTGTGGCTGGATCAGGGACAAAGACGGAGACCTGCACTGGGAGACGACGCCTGATCCGTCAGGTAGTTGAATGGCGGGGGAGGGGGGGCCAAACTCCACAAATAAGGGAAAATGTTTATTTTATAGGCAGTAAATGGAAATGAGAATAGCTGCGATGCTTTCCCGACACGCACACCCATGCAAACACACACAAGGTCAGACAATCTAAGCGGCTCAGTTTTGTTCTGCTCAATTACAGGTCAAGATGAAAATTACTTGAGGGAAGTAGTCTGTCTTCCCTGCAGATTAGTGCTTTGCTCTACAAAGTAATGCAAATGAGACATGGATTACACCACCTGTCACTGATACCTGTGGCGTACATTAAATGGGAACACAACACTGTTTTTCTTGAGGGTTCAGCAGAGGAGAAGTTGTAGTGAATTACGTTGAGTGGACTCAGTGGGGGCGGTGGGAAGACTAAACAGTGCAGCGTACTGGCACTGTTTAAGCGACACTAACTGCATGTGGCTTCCACAGCCAACTGGCTTAGTGTTGCAGTTAGTAGTGTGATTCCAGACATTCAGACTGAGGCTTCGTTTCAGCCAAGTTTGTGCTCACTCATTAGCTCAAATAAAAAATTTTGCCCAGACTTGGAAAATCATTTACAGTAAATCATAAGCTAAGCCCTGACTAAGAGTGATTCCATTTAAGAGGCAACGTTTCAGTCTGCAGTAGCCTGTGGTGAATATGTTTAATCAGAACACTTGAATAATGTCTCATTTATATGTGTGTGTCCATCTTCGCCTGCATCTTCAGGGTGTTGTGAAGCATGTAACTATTTACTGTTCATCACTTTAAGTTCTTTTGATAGACAGCCACAGGCAAACTCTGCTCTTAAAGGATTGGCACAGATTTGGAGGCAGCTCATAACTTATGCAGAAAGCGTCTGTGGCCTCCAGATACTTTTTGGACCCCCTGTGGTTAACACCAGCCGTACACAGATCCACTAAATAAGCAAAATACATCAACATTATTACCCAGAAGCACTTTTAGCTTTAAATTTTTAAAACTATTTAGATCTAATATCACCAACTAATGCATGAATTAATATAAAAAAGAAAAAAAAAGAAAGATAGCCACAGGCAACTGGCTATATTTTGAGTTGAAAAACGCAAGTGGGTCAAGTCTGTTTCAATTGACAATTCAATTTTTCACCATCTCTTATTGCATCACTTCTACAAATTGCACAGTTGGATGGAAAGTGTGTTATTACATACCGAAAGACCTACTCACCTACATACCTACTTTTTTAAAAGATCAGTTCACCGCATTAACTGTATAATAGTTCTTTTCTGGTACACAAATATTGGATTTCATTTCATAAAGAAATCAAAAATAGCATTTTGGAAAACTCATCTAGAACGTGACTTTCCAGAAAAACTGAATCAGGACAATCCACAGACGTTGCTGTCGGTAGTTTGCATGGGCAGTGTTTACAGTAACCGTTCACAGTAAGGTCTGTGGATTATCCTGACTATCCTGTCCTAACAAATGAGACTCCAAGCAGGAGCTGCATTGGAGTGGCATCGCATGTTTAGAGAAGGGTGAACGGACCCTTTAACCACTGAGCCCAATTATGAATGGTGTCATTTCTTCTCAGTTTGTCATTTCATGGTAACTTAAAGAGACAGATGGTAAATAGTTGAAGATTTTAGTTCACAAATATGTTGTTAATAGGTTTGACTGAAATTGAATAGAACACTCACTCACTACTATTCATTGTAAAAATACATGTGTTAGTTTGTCAGAGTGGCTCAGATGTAAAAGTCTGAGCAAGCGACTGGCCAATTAAAAGTAGCATTCAAAATTCCTGAGCAAATGAATGGTAATACAGTATGAGGCTGGGGATGTTTGCTGGAGGGAGTTACATTTCTGAGCAGCAAGGGTGCAGACTGAAGACTGAGCGCCAGGTGTTTACATGGATCACCTATAGAGAGAGATAATATTGTGGACATACATGAGATGAGGATGTATGGAACGTGGCTCCACTAGTTTAATTTCATTAACGGGCTCTTTCAATACGTCTATCACCGGCCTCCCCAGGTGGACGGTACCTCACCATTCCTGACGTTGGAAACAAGAGAAGTGGACGAGGGGCCCGGCTGGTCCTCCCACTCACCCCTCCCTGGAATGAAGGCAATCTGTGCCTGTCGTTCCGGCACAAGCTGGCAGGCCACCACGTGGGCATGCTGCAAGTGTTTGTGAAGAAGGGGAAGCAGTACAGTCCAGCAGTGTGGGGCCGGACAGGTGGAAATGGCTGGAGGCACACCCAAATCACATTATGGGGCACAGGTCTTGAAAGTGTAAGTATAACAGTAAAGATGTCAAAGAGGTTCATGAAATTTAAATAATATCTACAAACATTTCTGACAGATGTGAGGAGAGATGTTTCTATTCCTGTTGATGAAAAAGAAATAAGAGCAGCAGTCTGCTTTTCTAAAGAATGGATCTGTAAAATTTAAGATTCAAGTCACCTTTGAGAAGAAATGCAGTGAGTTTTCTTTTATCATGAAGTAGCGTGTGCTGATTGCTCCTCTATGGTACTACCTCAGTGTGCACTGTGCTGTTGTTCACCAGGTGATCCTGAAGGGGGAGCGTGGGCGAGGCAGGAGCGGCGAGATGGCCGTGGACGACATCACCCTGAGGAAAGGCTCCTGCACAGAGGAGCACAATCTGAGAAGACTCTAACTGACAGAGCAGGGAAAAAAAGGCAGAAAGAAAACAAGAGGGAAAAATCATCTCAAAGAGAACTGACTCTGTTTTGACACCCCCTCACTCTGCCTGGGCTCTCGCCGATCCCTCCCCCAACCCAGACCTCCTCCCGAGCCATCCTGTGAACGATATTCTAAAAATTGTGCGTCTGCAGAACAGTGGGTTTCTCTTTCTCTGCGCTGTCCATGAATAAAAGGACTGAACCAAATCTCATGGGCGGATCCCAGCAGCACACTCCTGTCTTCTCAGCCTCCCTCTCACTCCATCACCTTGTTACTATGAAACCTGCATGTACCTACTTACCATGGAAATGTCCTCCACCTAACTCAGCCCTGGCAGCCTTCCAGCCACACAGTTGCTTCATTTCTTCCTGGAGAGAGGATCATTCCCTCACTTTGGATTCTCCTTTTTCCTTGCTTTGATCCTTTACACCACAATCCATTGCTTTTTATTTGCTTGATGTTAAAACATGTTGCTAGGGGTGCATTTTGTAATTGTTTTAATCAGTGAAATATCAGAGGTGGTATACATTTCTTTGAAGGTTAAAGATAAAATACTATGTAAAAGACAAACTGTCATTATTTGGTGCTAATCTGGTTTACTCCAAATCTGAGTCAGAGCCAGTTTAGGCCTGCCGTTGTTGGTCTACTTTGAGTTTTTGGTATTGCTACTGTTCTATAGCACAGTTTTGACTGAAACAGCGCTTTTCTTTTGTTGTCACAGTATTTCAAAGATCGGTTTGGCTGAAGAGAGTGTGAAAAAATAAAAGCACTTTTTCTGCCCCGATCTTTTATTGAAGCCTCCTAAAGTTGTTTAAACACTCCACAGTCATGTTTTTCAGATACTTGAAATGTGTCAGACAGAATCAGTGTTCGATTTGTGACACTAGCAAATCAACAGTTACTTTCTATTATACAGTATGTGCTTTGTTATATTAAGTGCAGTTTGTTATAACGACGACAACACCAACAACTTTTTAGGCTTTCACGAATTGTATTATTGTAAATGTAGTTGCGTGTACATACTCAAAATCGATGATCCCATTTGTTGTGTGGTTTATACATTATGTTAATTCATACATGAATATTAATTGGATTTCGAAATGGTTGATATTTCAGCTTTTAATTAAAGAACATGTATACCGATTGAAACCTTGTGTAGTGCAAGGCAGTGTTTAAAGTGCACAAAATGTGTATGTTCATGTGTTATGGTATAATGCTCTGTCTGTAACTTGCAAAGCACATAGTTGCGTATTGTATGCTGTGATAATGAAGGGCATCGGCTGGAATTTAGAGGTTTTCTGTATGCATAGGTGCATTCACCAAGTTCAAATTTATCCAGACCAGTATGTAAATAAAATACATTTGACTGATATGTTATGAAACAAAGCATGTTCTTTTTCTTATGCTTGTGACAGCAACACGATGTTTAGAGGAGAAGCTCGATAAAGAGAAATATTTTAAAGGTCCCCTGTTGAGTTTTTGACTACTAGCACTGCTGTTGAACAATGTTTTGATGAGCAAGTGCTCACATTTTTTTGCACTCTATTGTTTGAATGCAGGCACAATCATTTTATCAATAGCCGTTGATGATCCTAATGCACCAATAAATGAGGAGAGGACAGCAATCTGATGTTACCAATTCAGATTTTATTACGATCACCAAGCACTTTTAGAAATGCTCGCTTATTCATGCAATTATCCAGGTGGCCGATCATGTTGCAGCAGTGCGATGCTTAAAATCATGCAGATACAGGTCAGGAGCTTCAGTTAATGTTCAGATCCAACATCAGAATAAGGGAAAAATGTGATCTCAGTGACTTTGATTGTGGCATGATTTGTTTAGGTATTTCGGAAACTCCTGATCTCCTGGTATTGTTACATACAACAGTCTCTCAAGTTTGTATGCAGAATGGTGCAAAAAACAATAAACATCCAGTGAGCATCAGTTCTGCAGATAGAGACACCTTGTTGACGAGAGAGGTCAGAGGGGAATGGCCAGACTGGTTGGAGCCAACAGAAAAGCTAGGGTAACTCAGATAACCATTCTTGACAACTGTGGTGAGCAGAAAAGCATTTCAGAATCAACAACACCTCCGACCTTGAGGCAGATTGGCTACAACAGCAGAAAACCACATCTGGTGTCAGCATGAATGTGTTTGAAGCCCAGACTTGTGGTGGCGGTGTAATGGAGTGGGGAATGTTTTCTTGACTCAGTTTGGGCCCTTAATACCAATCAATAATCATTTGAATGCCACAGTCTATCTAAGTATTGTTGCTGACCATGTGCATCCCTTTATGGCCCCAGCTTACCATCTTCTAATGGCTACTTCCAAGCACGATAATGCACAATGTCACAAAGCAAAAGTCATCTCAAACTGGTTTCATGAACATGACGATGAGTTCAGTGAACTTCAATGGCCTATCACCAGATCAGTAGAATCACAGTAGAACACCTTTGAAATGTGGTAGAACGGGAGATTCACAGCATGAATGTGCACCTGACGAATCTGCAGAAATGATGTGATGCAATCATGTCAATGTGGAGCAGAATCTCAAAGAAAACTTTCCAACATCTTGTGAAATCCATGCCATGAAGAACTGAGGCTGTTTTGGTGTTCCTAATAAAGTGCCCGAGAATGTATCTTCAAAGAAAACCTTAGACAATGTCTGAAGAGGTAGAAAGGCATTCATAATGTTAATAATCTTCAATGTTGCACACAATGTATTTTGGTGAGGAACAAGCAACAGTGTTTTTTGTAGAGAGTAGAGACTCAGACTCAAAAGGATACCTTCAATATAATGATGCTCCAGAACTTCAAACTAGCTTCTCTATGCTGGGGATGGATAAAAAGATCAAAGAATAAAATCATGATGTTTCTCTTATTTATATTCTTTAGGGTATGACTGTGCTTGATTTATACAGTAGTTGTTTCATAACAAAATTCAATCATTGCTTACTTTAAAACTTTCTTCTGTAATCAGTTTATTTACTTTTCCACTTTGCTTTATTTGGTACAATTTGATATAATAAGATCGGTCAACTTTGGCATTCAAGATTTGTTTTATGGAAACAGTATAATTTATTAATTCATCATCAGGGATTGACAAATCCTCCCAAAAAAATCTTTATTCAAGGCAGCGTATGCAACAGAAGGCCTACTTAAATTTGATACAAATTAAAAGATTAAAGGGTCATGATATCTGAATTAATTTGAGGATGTTGAATTATTTTGGTGGAATTTAAATGTGAAAAAATGCCACGGAGAGCACAGTGCAGGAAATTCCTCTATGCAAAACAAAGAAAGAAAAAATGATCTTTTCAGACAACAAACACAACCTGACTATTTCTAGTCTTCAGCAGGTAAAAGTTAGAAGGACACATGCTTTGATTTCACGTTTCATATTCCCCAGAGACATTTTAATTTTCTTTATTCATACTGTGGCCATAGAGCATAGTTGTGTCTTGAGACTGACAGGTATCTGACAAAAATGAATAGGACGCCTCAAACATGCAGCAGCCTAGTTACAGTTATTAATCAAACCACCACTGTAAATGAGCACAGCAAGCAACCACAATACCTATCCTTCACACTATATTATAAATTAACTCTTGGCTTTAACCTAACTGGATCATATTTACTGCTTTAATATATGGTAACACAGTACCATGGAACAGTACTTTAAGCACAATAAAGCAGTGGGTGGAGTAGTTCTTCACCTTGTCAGTTTTCTTATACTTTATTATGCATCATAACAAAAGTGGAAACTTTTTAGTCAGTCATGTTCTTGCAGCAGCTATTAAACTTTCATAAATATCTCAGCTTAACTTTGAACTGTGAATGCGACTGCCCATAATTCACACACACACACACACACACACACACACACACACAGAGGCAATGAATCAAATGTTTGTTTGCTCAAATAAGGTCTGCAGTTCTGATATTAGATGAGTCGCTGAACAGTTGATTCTCCAAAATCCTGTCACTGACCTGTGACGAAATACCTAAAAAAAAATCTTCATTTTGCCTCGGGGCAGCTTATTTAGGACAAAAAGGGCAAGCAAACAGCCCGTTTATTAAGATAAACTACCACAGCAGAGAGAAATCCAGAGGGCAGAGGCAGTAGCTAATACAAATGTGTGTATTTCCCTGTGTCTTCTGTGTTTGTGTGTGGTTCACTCTCTGTGGTGTCCCAATCATCTCTGGAAGTGTGGCAAAGTCAGGCATATCCTATCTGTTTTCTCACATACAAACACATAAACTCACAGAGCACACAATAAGAGATGAAATATCAAACACATTTTCAGATCATAAAGCATGAAACATGTGGCTGAACCAAAACCTTCCTACACTCTGTTATATTTTTTCCATGGAAAAGCAAAAACTGTCAGTGTTAATGGACCATTAATGAACGTCATAAGAGGAGATGAAATAATGAAGTTAAGATGAGGGAATGTTCACAGAGCTAAACACTAAGTGTTGTCATTCTTCATGGATGAGGACAAGGCAGACAAGTCTGTTGGATAGTCAAAGAGTGGAGACTAGATTTAAACCAGACACACTGTATTACTATTTGAATATCATCTAGAAGTGCTCAGTCTTACATCACATAGAGATGTGAGGGACATTCAAGCAGAATTAACTCTTTTACTCTCTTTTTAAGTGCCCATTTTCTGTCGTCGTTTACTGTACTTGTACAAGATCATTCTGATCCATCTTAGCTACTGTATCCATCCTGCTCTTTGTAGATGTTGATGTTTTTGTGTTTATCAGCAATTAAAGTGAAAAATGAATGATGACCAGATTAATCTGACAGTTTCATTCATAGATTAATCCACTAGTGTGATGTTTTTTGCTTCTAATTATGTCATATAGAGGATCTGCTCCCTGTGCTAAAAGCTCTCAGTACATTTCATTTAACAGAGCAAAGTTTGAGCCCAGCAGAGATCTTCGTCAGGTATTGGCACTGTAAATTTCCTGGGAGCTATCAGTACCTTGTGCAGTTCTGAATAGCCTGCCAATTTGATGTAGGGTGTTTTTACAGCTTCACTCACTGGTGCTGAGGGAATCTGTCATGCTGGACAAGAGGTCTTCCAGGTTAAGTTGGCAATGCTGACTGAACAGAGAAGCGCTGGCAGGTCAGAGCAGATGACCGCTGGATCTTCTCAAAGATGGGGACTGCAGCAATTAATTGCTGATGAAGTAGACAAGAAGGTGAAAGAGACCACTTTGAGGACATACCCTCTGGATAGGAGGCAGTGCTTGGGAGAGGCATGGTTAGGGTCTGGGTTCTTGTTGGCAGAGATCACTGTGGAAGTCTGAAAGACTCATTGGCAATTTGCTGACCTTTTTTTGCTTTACTATACTATGACGTTTTTATGACTTTTTAAGCCTTATTATACAATGTCGTTTTCATTACTTTTTATGACTTACTATACTATGACTTTTTATGCCTTACTTTACTATGGAGATTTTATGACTTTTTATGACTTACTATACTATGACTTTTTATGCCTTACTATACTATGACTTTTTATGCCTTACTATACTATGTCGTTTTTATGAATTTTAATGCCTTAATTTACAATGATGTTTAATGTCTTACGATACTATGATGTTTTTTTGACTTTTTATACCTTACTATACTATGTCGCTTTTGTGACCTTTTATGCCTTACTATACTATGACTTTTTATCTTTTTATGCCTTACTATACTATGACGTTTTTGTGACTTTTTATGCCTTACTATTCTATAACTTTTTATGCCTTAGTATATTATGAGTTTTTATGCATGACTATTCTATGACTTTTTACGCCTTACTATACTATGAGGTTTTTATGACTTTTTATGCCTTACTATACTATGCCTTTTTATGCCTTACTATACTATGACCTTTTTTTGCTTTACTATACTATGACGTTTTTAAGTCTTTTTACGCTTTACTATACTATGAGGTTTTTTTGACTTTTTATGCCTTACTATACTATGTCGTTTTGATGACTTTTTATACCTTATTATATGTCGTTTTCATTACTTTTTATGAATTACTATACTATGACTTTTTATGCCTTACTTTACTATGACTTTTTTCTGACTTTTTGTGCCTTACTGTACTATGACATTTTTATGACTTTTTATGACTTAATATACTATGACGTTTTTTTGACTTTTTGTCCCTTACTATACAATGACGTTTTTCTGACTTTTATGCCTCACTATACTATGTTGTTTATATGATTTTTTTTATGCCTTACTATACCATGTAATTTTATGACTTTTTATGACTTACTATACTATGACTTTTTATGACTTTTTATGCCTTACTATACTATTCCGTTTTTATGAATTTTTAGGCCTTACTGTACTATGCCATTTTTATGACATTTTATGCCTTACTATACTATGAGGTTTTTATGACTTTTTATGCCTTACTATACTATGACCTTTTTTTGCTTTACTATACTATGACGTTTTTATGACTTTTTACGCCTTACTGTACTATGTCGTTTTTATGACTTTTTATTACTTACTATACTATTCCGTTTTTATGAATTTTTAGGCCTTACTGTACTATGCCGTTTTTATGACATTTTATGCCTTACTATACTATGACGTTTTTTTGACTGTTTATGCCTTACTATACTGTGACTTTTTATGCCTTATTATAGGCTTACTATAGAGATGCTTTATTATACTATGACTTTTTTCTGACGTTTTGTGCGTTACTATACTATGACTTTTTATGTCTTACTATACTATGAGGTTTTTAATGACTTTTTATGCCTTACTTTACTATGACTTTTTTCTGACTTTTTGTGCCTTACTGTACTATGAAATTTTTATGACTTTTGATGACTTACTATACTATGTCATTTTTATGACTTTTCATGCCTTACTATACTATGAGGTTTTTATGACTTTTTATGCCTTACTATACTATGTCGTTTTTTATGACTTTTTATGACTTACTATGCTATTCCGTTTTTATGACTTTTTATGTATTACTATACCATTCCGTTTTTATGAATTTTTAGGCCTTACTGTACTATGCCGTTTTTATGACATTTTATGCCTTACTATACGATGACGTTTTATTGACTTTTTATGCCTTAATATACTGTGACTTTTTATGCCTTATTATACTATGACTTTTTTCTGACGTTTTGTGCGTTACTATACAATGACTTTTTATACCTTACTATACTATGACTTTTTACGCCTTACTATACAATGAGGTTTTTTATGACTTTTTATGCCTTACTATACTATGACTTTTTACGCCTGGGACCTTGTAGTATGTCGTTTTATGCCTTACTATACTATGACTTTTTTCTGACTTTTTGTGCCTTACTATACTATGACGTTTTTCTGACTTTTTCTGACTTGCGATACTATGACTTTTTATGCCTTACTATAGTATGACTTTTTTCTAACTTTTTGTGCCTCACTATACTATGACGTTTTTATGACTTTTTATGCCTTACTATACTATAAACGTTTTTTGCTTTACTATACTATGTCGTTTTTATGACTTTTTATGACTTACTATACTATGACCTTTTTTTTACTTTTTGTGCCTTACTTTACTGTGACTTTTTTTTTACTTTTTGTGCCTTACTGTACTATGACATTTTTATGACTTTTTATGACTTAATATACTATATCGTTTTTATGACTTTTTATTCCTTAATTTACAATGACGTTTAATGTCGTAGTATACTATGACGTATTTTTTACTTTTTGTCCCTTACTATACAATGACGTTTTCATGACTTTTTATGCCTTACTATACTATGTTTTTTTTATGATTTTTTTTATGCCTTACTATTACATGTAATTTTATGACTTTTTATGCCTTACTATACTATGTTGTTTTTATGACTTTTTATGACTTACTATACTATTCCGTTTTATGACTTTTTATGCCTTACTATACTATGAGGTTTTTATGACTTTTTATGACTTACTATACTATTCCGTTCTCATGAATTTTTAGGCCTTACTGTACTATGCCGTTTTTATGACATTTTATGCCTTACTATACTATGACATTTTTTTGACTTTTTATGCCTTACTATACTGTGACCTTTTATGCCTTATTATACTCTGACCTTTTTCTGACGTTTTGTGCGTTACTATTCAATGACGTTTTTCTGACTTTTTCTGACTTGCGATACTATGACTTTTTATGCCTTACTATACTATGTCGTTTTTATGACTTTTTATGCCTTACTATACTATGAGTTTTTATGCCTTGCTATACTATGACGTTTTTTGGACTTACTATACTATGTTGTTTTTATGATTTTTTATGTCTTACTTTACTATGACGTTTTTATGACTTTTTATGCCTTACTATACTATGTCGTTTTTTTGACTTTTTATGCCTTACTATACTGTTAGTTTTTATGCCTTACTATACTATGACCTTTTTTTGCTTTACTATACTATGATGTTTTTATGACTTTTTACGCCTTACTATACTATGTCGTTTTTATGACTTTTTATAACTTACTACACTATGACCTTTTTTTGACTTTTTATGCCTTACTATACTATGACTTTTTATGCCTAAGTATACTATGAATTTTTTTTCACTCTTTATGCCTTACTATACTATGACGTTTTTATGACTTTTTATGACTTACGATACTATGACTTTTTATGCCTTACTATACTATGAGGTTTTTACGCCTTACTATACTATGACGTTTTTATGACTTTTTATGCCTTAATATACTATGACTTTTTATGCTTTACTATAC
>NW_019525403.1:3153959-3154697 GCF_002814215.2 Seriola lalandi dorsalis | reverse complement strand
AACATGTCAACTTTGTAACATTTTAATACAAAAGTGTCTTTACATTGTGATCTGTGCTGTCCCCAAAAGTGCAGCCAGGTGCAGAGTAACAGGTTGTTGAAGCAGGAGCAGCAGCGTCCTCTGCTGATTGCAAAGAGATGCGAAAAAGCTTACAGCACCTGGTATTCCCAGGCGGTCTCCCATCCAAGTACTAACCAGGCCCGACCCTGCTTGGCTTCCGAGATCGGACGAGATCGGGCGTGTTCTTTTTTTTTTAATCTTTTTTATTTTTTCTTCAATTCACAATTTCACACTTGTCCATACATAACTTCCACATATTATTAGATTTTACATACACAAATACACTCATTACTTCCCAATTATTCAATATAGTAACAAAAATATAAGCCATTTCCCCATGTCCTACCCATAACGAATTTACTCATTCTGATTAATATCCCCCCCAAAAAAACAGAACAAACAAAAAACCAACCAAACAGACAACAATATTCCACCACACTCACCAATAAAATAAAATCGCTCCCCCCTCCCCTTCTTTGATAAACTTATTCCCACTCAAAAAAGCTTCTTTCGCCTCCACCCCTCCATACTTGCACGCTAATCTTATATCTTTTTCCATAATTACTTTAAACAAATGTTCCACATCCAGAATCCGCCCCTCAAAGTGTGCCTGATTCCGTCTATGTACAACAGCCAGTCTGGCATGGCTTAAAATAAAATTGATCAACCAAAAATTCA
>NW_019525403.1:3152498-3153939 GCF_002814215.2 Seriola lalandi dorsalis | reverse complement strand
GTTTTGGTCTCTAGAGCTAATTTCCTCCTTCATGACACCTGTTAACATGACTCACCTGTTTACATTTTATTAAGGCTTAAAGTTACGGAGAAGTGAGGGCGTGGCCTCTTTCAGTGACAGGTGGGTGAGTGTATGCTTGGCATATACCAGCATGCACCAAAGTCTCAGCTCCACACATGACCCTCCTCTTTGTCCATTTTTGGATAAGCTGGGAGGTATGGGCGGAGTCAGACACTGCCAAGATGGTGACGGTGGAGCAGCTCACTCTGAGTTTCAAAACCTATGGGTGACGTCACGGAGGCTACGAACATCTTTATTTACAGTATGTGGTCTGAACACCAGCATGCTATCTAAAAATCAAGCATGGGGGCGGCAGTGTGCCGGCTTTGTGTGGTTCAGTGTAGTCTGAGTCACCGGGTTACGTGCCATCGGGTGCTACAGGAAACAACAACAATGTCTGAGTTGCAACATACATGCTGAAAATGGTGAGTTTTGATCAAGATCTGGATCAGCAGCCGTTGACAGCGCTCACCTCCACACATACAAATGCACTGCATCCTGGGCTCAGCACCCCTGTGGAGTCAGGTCTGGCTTTGTGTGACGATGTTCAGTGTAAACAAGGCCATAATGGAGGTTGGTTTTCACAGCAGTGTAGATTCTTCTGCAGTGTTGTTTGACAAATGAAGCTCCAAGCAGTCAGCCAGTGAAGCTGAGCTCCTCAGTCTCTTAATGATACATAATTATCCAAATATTAAAACTAGTCAGTATATTTCATTTGTATTTATTTACTTAGATTTCCACACCTATAGCCTTCAATGTATGAAAAAACAAATAGCCCAATTAATGAATTGATTGACTTAAATTCTGTTGCTTCTTTATGGCAGCCCAAACAGCATCAGTCCTGTCTCAAAGGGTCGATCCTTAAACAAGGACGAGGAGCTGATGCCACACACACTATCTCCCTCTCATTGATCTGTGTCCTTCACTGTCTTTGTCATCCAGGATGACATCCAGAATCAGCCATCAATATTAATGATACCAGTCAGTTAGGTTTGCTGATGCTAACATTAGCAGTGCACTGTGACTTCCTTTTTTTCTTATTTTTATTCTTCCAAATATTCAACTACAAAACACTTTTCTGGCATATTACAGTGTTAAAACATGTATTGGTTATGATACAGTACTGAAATATAATAAACCAAAAAGGAAAGAAAAAGGCACATAGTTGAAGAAGACATATTGTATGAGAGTTGTATTCAAGTACATAAATAAACCCAGTAAAGAAAACAGATTCTGGGTGTTTCTGTCCGTCATTCATTTAAGTGATTTTGTGAATAGCTGAAGTTCATTTTTCCATCCATTGATGTGGGGCTTAACCTTTAAATATTTGAATCTATGAATAAAATGCTTACCAACGTAATCAAATCATTTATCAGAAACT
>NW_019525403.1:3151217-3151281 GCF_002814215.2 Seriola lalandi dorsalis | reverse complement strand
TCCTTCATGCACGAGGCTACGTGTTTCTGTCTAGCGCAGGAGCCTTTCCTTTTCAGCGTTTGCT
>NW_019525403.1:3148577-3149540 GCF_002814215.2 Seriola lalandi dorsalis | reverse complement strand
AGATGAAGATCAGATCAGATTTTATGACAAATTTATTCAGAAAACCATGACATTCCAAAAGGTTCACATACTTTTTCTTGCTACTGTATAACTACAAAGGAACTGCAGGAAGCTTCAGTTGACACAGGAGTGATGGTGCAGCATTGATGCACAAACAGGGTCTATGTGAAAGAGTCATCAGAGGGAAACCTCACCTGTAACCTCGTCACAAAAGTGAGCATCTGAAGTCTGCAGGGCAACATCAGGAGAGTCAGTTAAACAAATGCTTGAGGACAGATGAGGTTAAAACTGAGCTCTTGAGCCACAACCACCAAGGCTGTGTTTGGAGAAAAAGTTCCAGCATTTTGCCAACTGTAAAGGAGGGTGAGGGTGGAAATATTGTGCTTTTGGGTTGTGTGGCAGCAGAATGGCACAGGAGAAACAGACAGAAGAAAGAATGGTTTCCACCAAATATCAGCAGGTTCTGGATCCAGACATCCTAGACATAACTCTACAACAGGACCATGATCCAAAGCAGACCTCACAATCCACCATGAACCACTGCAAGAAGCATCAGCTGAAGATTCTGGAATGGCCCCGACAGCCCCCCCCCCGACCTGAACATCACTGAACATATGAGAGTAGATGTTAAACCTGCTGTGTGGCATATCTCAGAACCAGTAATGATGTCAGGAAGAGGCTGAAAACTTGAAAAGTAACCAAGCATTAACATGTGAAGGCTGATGTTTGTTTTCTGCAGTGGTGGATTCACTTCTTCAGTGTAACATGTTTGGGCAAATATTTAGAAAGTGTTGCTCCTACAGTTTGTCCACCAGGGTGCGCTGACAGGTTTATTTTTCAGCTAGAAAATTTGCTGCTGGTGAAGCTCTTGGTCAGTGTTCCTTAGCTGACATCACCATGTAAAGAGCCTTGTGATAATGTTTGTTTTGATTTGGCGCTATACAAATCAAATTGAATGTAAAT
>NW_019525403.1:3146605-3147361 GCF_002814215.2 Seriola lalandi dorsalis | reverse complement strand
TTAAGATGAAAGCCTGAAAGTGGCATTTTCTTTTTATTGCTGACCAGGTCTGGAGCAGATCCCTGCTCAGCTGTTAGTTCTAGTTCAGACCTGAGTGAATCACACTGAACAATCTGTATATGTATATACTTTGTTCTGTGGTAATTTCTATTGTACCCTGGCCCTGAGAGCTCAAAACACTGCAACTTGATGAGTGATGAACCTGCCTGGTTCTTTGTGACTTTTGAAGTTAAAAGTTCTGTACTATGTTTGGTAG
Organism: Seriola lalandi dorsalis; assembly: GCF_002814215.2. Taxonomy (NCBI): domain Eukaryota; kingdom Metazoa; phylum Chordata; class Actinopteri; order Carangiformes; family Carangidae; genus Seriola; species Seriola lalandi. The sequence continues at coordinate 3,147,105 of NW_019525403.1, read as the reverse complement.
GAAACTGAAATCGAACAGCAGCCTGTCCAGTTCATACGCCGCCACCTCATCAGGCTCAACAGGACTCATTATTCACCACTACAGGTTTCATGTAGAGGTTAACAGTAGCTTTAGTCATTTTAACTCATTTTATTTTCTGGTGAGGACGTACTTTAGAACACAGCTTGAATCTTCAAATTAACAACAGAAATGCACAACTACAGACTTTGAAAAGAAACTTCTTGCAGACTAAAGAGCACAGTAGCTGTCACTTGTGTTTTCCTGTCCAGGCTCTTCACTATACCTGTCACATTAATGCTGTAGTCACACTGCTGGCTTTGTACCAGCTAAGTTACTCACACTCACTCACTCTCACACACACACTCACTCACTCTCACACACACTCACTCACTCTCAACACAGACATTCACACACAAAGAAACAATCACTCACTCTCACACACCCACACACTCACTCTCTCACACACACACACTCACTCACTCTCAACACAGACATTCACA
>NW_019525403.1:3145750-3146585 GCF_002814215.2 Seriola lalandi dorsalis | reverse complement strand
TCTCCATGTCCCCCCTCTCCTCCAACCTCCTGTCCATCCTCGACTCCATCCTCTCCCTCCGTCACTCTCCACTCCTCACACTCTCTCGCATAGTGCCCCGTTGTTCCACACTTGAAGCATTTAAACTCCGGGCACTCTCTGAAGATATGACCCGGTTTTATACAAAGTCTGCACACACGTACCTGCCGGTCATGGATCACTCTGAAATACTCCGTGCCGCTCAACGTCACAAACTTTGTGGAGTACGGGAGCGATTGTACCTCCTTCGTGAACCTAACTTTCAAAAACCTCGTCCCGTCCACAATTTGCGTCCCCGGCCACACACGTCTTTTAATCGCTGATACTGGCTTTACTCCCCACTCCTCCAATTTCGCTAAAATGTTCTTGTCTTCCAGATACACCGGTAGATTTATGAAGGAAACCACCATTTCATTATTAATGATGTCTCTAGCATGTACCAGTGCTCCTTTCATCCTGATACCGTCCATCACTTTCATCTTCACTGTTTCGCTCTTCAACGTAATCTCAAAAATGCGCTCACTTCTTACCCTGCATCCGATCACTTCTACACACTCCTTCTTTATTGCTTTCAATAAGTCCATCATGGATACCGCTTCCGTACCCTCCACCCCCCCACAATGTTTGGTCTTTTCTCCACTTTTCCCCTTATCCTTCTCTTCTCCTTTGTTCTTCTCACTTTCTCCGCCCTCCATGTGCTCTCCTTTCTCCCAGGTAGTGTGTTTGCCGTCCATCCCCCGCTCCATTCCTTTGTCTGTGTCAAGGATTTGCGAGGTAAGTTGGACCCAAATGCAGTCAACTCTTGCAAAACGGTGCA
>NW_019525403.1:3143961-3145730 GCF_002814215.2 Seriola lalandi dorsalis | reverse complement strand
CTTACCATACCTAATACTAATTGCTTTAACTCTATTCTTCATCTCCTCCCACCTATCCCCTATACTATCACCCCAGTGCCCATTCTCTATATCCCTCCTTATTTTCTTATACTCCTTGTTCAGCAACTCCCTGATCTGTTGTCCATACTCTTCCTCCTCTATATACCCTGCATTCATTATCCACAAACCTCCCCCCGTCTCGTCTCTCCCTACTTTAATCCTAAACCTAACCCCATCATGATCACTAAAGCTATTTCCCTGGTGTCTTATTTTATCTATATCCTTTATACTCTCCCCCTGAACCAACACTAAATCTATCCTACTTTGTTTTAAAACCCCCTCCCTCATCTGCCTCTTTGTAAATTCCCTCTTCTCTGGGTATTCATATCTCCACACATCTATCAACCCTTTCTCATCTCTACTAACATGTTCCTTGACCTCTCCCACCTAAATTCAACCCCCTTACCTATATCCAATTTGCTACATTTAATATTGAAATCCCCCACTATAATACACCTACCCTCAACTAACCCTTTTAGTTCTTCTATTATACCCCTTTTATCCTTTTCAACATTTGGCACATATATATTAATTAGTCTAAATTCTTTCTTTCTATATTTGAACTCCAAAACCAATATCCTTCCATTCCTATCCTTATATACCTCCTTTATATCTTCAACACTGTCCCTTTTAATCATTATTGCTACCCCCCTCGCATTTCTTGCTCCATTACTATAATAAATATCACCCTCCCATATCTCTTTAACACCTTTCACCTTATCCTCATCCCAGTTGGTTTCTTGTATACACAAAATCTCACTCCGATACGTAAACAATACCTGTTTCACCTTCCGTTCATCTCTCAACCCATTTACATTTATAGTCGTTACATTGACCATGAGAGCAAAACAACAAACAAAAAAACAAGTGCAATTACCCCACATTTTCAGTGCAACTTACATCCCCGACCATGGTGCTTTACGTTCTCCCCACTCCTTGTCCTTCTCCGCTTTTCTCTTCGCCTTTAATCTCTGTGTTATAGTATTTGCTTTCTCCGCTCTCACATCTCTCTCTTCCTCTTTCCTTAATCCATCGTTTCTCTGTCTTGATTCTTTTGCTCCATCGCTCTTTTCCTTTCTCCCACCACTCTCCGCTTTTCCACCGCTCTCTTCCATCTCGTCCTCCTCGTCTCCTCTGACTTTCTCCATGCTCTCTGCTTCGTCTCCTTCCCCATCATCATCCTTCTCCACGTCCCCGTCCTCTTCTTCCATACTGTCCACACTCTCCTCCGCTCGCTCCTCCATTTGCTCTCCATGTCCCCCCTCTCCTCCAACCTCCTGTCCATCCTCGACTCCATCCTCTCCCTCCGTCACTCTCCACTCCTCACACTCTCTCGCATAGTGCCCCGTTGTTCCACACTTGAAGCATTTAAACTCCGGGCACTCTCTGAAGATGTGACCCGGCTTTATACAAAGTCTGCACACACGTACCTGCCGGTCATGGATCACTCTGAAATACTCTGTGCCTCTCAACGTCACGAACTTTGTGGAGTACGGGAGCGATTGCACCTCCTTCGTGAACCTAACTTTCAAAAACCTAGTCCCGTCCACAATTTGCGTCCCCGGCCACACACGTCTTTTAATCGCTGATACTGGCTTTACTCCCCACTCCTCCAATTTCGCTAAAATGTTCTTGTCTTCCAGATACACCGGTAGATTTATGAAGGAAACCACCATTTCATTATTAATGATGTCTCTAGCATGTACCAG
>NW_019525403.1:3140947-3143911 GCF_002814215.2 Seriola lalandi dorsalis | reverse complement strand
TATAGACAAGGGAGGCAAGGGTGATTGAACACAGGTGAAACACATTAGGGCGGGGCAGACAATCACAGACACAGGACCAAGACAGGAAGCAAAAACACTGACACACATGGAAACCAATTACAAAATAAAACAGGAAGTGCAAAAACTCCAAAACAAAACTAACAAAAAGTGTCTGCCATAGCAAACCATGACAGTCTGTTGCCAATTGCTCCATATATTGCTGTACAAAGGCAATTTCCGACCCCCAACCAGCAAAAAAAGCTGTTGGGGGCAGGCAAACTTCCTTAACCCTCGTATTATGTTGAAAAAAAATTACATTGATTATGTTGCGAGTCATTTTGACCCGTACTGTGTAAATGCACGCAAAACAGTCAAGAAAACAGGTTAAACCAATAACCAATTTATTTTAGATTATATAAACATTTAGAAAAGTGACATACAATACATTTTGAATTCCAACATTATATTTAAGAACTATTTTGTCTAAGTTTTTCCCTCTTCACAAACACATTTCTTTTTACATTAACCTTAACATGTGCCGTTTTCTGAGATTTTCAACGTTCAACATTTTCAATGTTCTCCACATGATGGGCAGAATGTTACTGTGTGCTTTCTGCAGATGTAATTTTTGCATTTCAAACAACAGGTACTTGTTTTACTGTCCTCTCGGGAGGGACACACCTGGCATCTTTTCCTTTTCTTTTCACCTGTGTCCACTGGATTTTGTTCGGGTGACCTGAGCTCGACCTTTTCAATGACAGCTGCTGCTGCTGGGGATCGAGCTGGCCTGGCTCGCGTCTGAATCTTGGGAGTGACAAGTGCTTTGCCGAGTTCTTCCAGGAAAAGCCGACGTCGGTACAATTTGCCGGCATTCCATTGCTGGTTGATTTCAGTCCACAGGACATAGGCATTGTAAGCAGACACGTCCACAATGTTGAAGAAAATCACCAAAGGCCAACGGGCAGTCTTGCGCTGGCAGCTGTATGTTGCTGTGACTTTGTCCAGATTATCAACTCCTCCTTTGGTGGAGTTATAATCCAGGATAATTTGTGGCTTCATGTCTTCTCTTGTGCTCAGAGATGCATCTGTGTGCATTGTACTCATTACAAGAACATTCTTGTTTCTCTTTGGGCAGTATGAAACAACTGTTGCTTTCTCAGTGAAAGCAAATATGGAGGAATGCAGAGGTCTGCCCTGTATCTTCAGAATTTCACTGGGAAGTTCTGGTTTATTTCTTCTGACCGTTCCCAACATGGTCAGCTTTCTCTTCTGGAGTTCATCTCCAAGGCGGTAGGATGTAAAGAAGTTGTCACATGTGATGTTATGACCTTGCAGCCCTTCACTCATCTCCAGCACCACACGCATCCCCTGATTCTTCTCAGATGTTCCTCCAGGTAGCTTTCCAGTGTATACTTGCATATTCCATGCATAGCTGGATTTTGCATCACAGGCTGCCCATATTTTGATGCCATACTTAGCAGGCTTGTTGGGCATGTACTGTCGGAAAGGACAGCGCCCCCTGAATGGAACAAGGCGCTCATCTACAGTAACATGGGGACCAGGATTGTACAACAAAGGTAAAATTTCAACCCATTTATCCCACACATCTCTGATCGCAGCTAGTTTGTCTCTTTCACGTCGACCAGCTCTGGTGTCGCGGTTGTCAAAGCGGATCACACGAGATATCATGTGGAATGTCTCCAGAGACATTGTTGCACGAAAGATTGGCCTTCCATTCTCTTCATTCCATAGACTTGCAGTTGCTTCTCCCTTTGACCTGTACACTCCAGCTAATAACAGAACTCCAATGTAAGCATGCAAGTCAGTCTGATCCAGTGGCTTCCATTTCTCTTGAAACACACGTCTCCCCTCCAAGTTGGTCATTTCCAGTATAATCCTCTCTATTGGTGGGGATATGAAAGGCTGAAATGCTGATTGAATCCCATCAACTCGTGTGACAGCAAATCTTGTAGGACCGGGAGTCATTTTGATCACATTGGAAGATGACAGTCTGCCTCGGCTTTGGCGTGGTGATGTTGACCATTTTATATTACCGTCCTTAGATGCCCATGTCCCCTCTGTGGATGATGATTGCTGCATTCCTTGGTTTTCATCTGTTGGAGGGACAACGGCAGACTCATCTTCTAAATCCTCTGAATCCTCTGAATCCTCCTCATCGTAGGAAAATTGACAATCTGGATCAGCAATAACATTGTCCTCTGTCTCTGAAAGATCCTCTGTCTCTGAAATCTCTTCCTCTACATCACTATCCCAGTTCAAAATCTGTGATAAAGCTTCCTCAGCTATAATCCTTTGGGAGCTCATTTTTGGTGAGTTTGTCAAAAAGATGACATGAGAACAGTGACAAGGACAAGTGTGAGAAAGTTCCCTCTTTTCACACACCTGGGTCTGAGTCTCAGAGGCAATCAAAATACCAGAACATCAAAGAAACATGTTTATTTTGGATCTGAACAGCTACTTACCCACATTAAAGTGTCTGGGTCAAAATGACCCGCAACATCATCTTTGTATACAAACTCTGCACAGACACTCCACTACACATCAAAGTGTCCAGATTTTACAAACCAGTTCATGACCCTAGATGAGGAAAAGTCACCAAATTTCATGAAGAAAAAAAAAGGATAACCAGTACTTTGGTAAACACAAAAACTGAAACGGGTCAAATTGACCCTTAACATGATATGAGGGTTAATCTATCTGCCTGATGCACTTCCAGAAACTCAGGAATACGTAAATTAACTTTTTTTTTGCTCTCTTTTTTACAGCTCAGTGAACTCGGTTCCTCACACACCAAACAAAGGGCATGTTCAGAGTGGTATGGCCGTAAGCGAGAGGGAGCGCGACAAATTCCCTCTTTAAACATGATGATCATGTCCTTCATGCACGAAGCTATGTGTTTATGTCTAGCGCAGGAGCCTTTCCTTTTCAGCGTTTGCTTGTTGC
>NW_019525403.1:3139591-3140918 GCF_002814215.2 Seriola lalandi dorsalis | reverse complement strand
CCCGGCTTTATACAAAGTCTGCACACACGTACCTGCCGGTCATGGATCACTCTAAAATACTCTGTGCCTCTCAACGTCACGAACTTTGTGGAGTACGGGAGCGATTGCACCTCCTTCGTGAACATAACTTTCAAAAACCTAGTCCCGTCCACAATTTGCGTCCCCGGCCACACACGTCTTTTAATCGCCGATACCGGCTTTACTCCCCACTCCTCCAATTTCGCAAAAATGTTCTTGTCCTCCAGATACACCGGTAAGTTTATAAAAGACACCACCATTTCATTATTAATGATGTCTCTAGCATGTACCAGTGCTCCTTTCACCCTGATACCGTCCATCACTTTCATCTTCACTGTTTCGCTCTTCAACGTGATCTCAAAAATGCGCTCACTTCTTACTCTGCATCCGATCACTTCTCCACACTCCTTCTTTACTGCTTTCAATAAGTCCATCATGGATACCGCTTCCGTACCCTCCACCTCCACCTCCACCGTTAAGTCTTTTCTATAATCCTCTCTGCTTTCACACCGGCCAACTTCTTCCGTCTTGTCTGTTCTCTGTCGTTCCTTCACCAAATGTTTGTTCGTTTCTCGACTTTTCCCCTTATCCTTCTCTTCTCCTTTGTTCTTCTCACTTTCTCCGCCCTCCATGTGCTCTCCTTTCTCCCAGCTGATGTGTTTGCCGTCCCTCCCCCGCTCCATTCCTTTGTCTGTTGCCAATTGCTCCATATTTTGCCGTATAAAGGCAATTTCGGACCCCCAACCAGCAAAAAAAGCTGTTGGGGGCAAGCAAACTTCCTTAATCTCCCTGCCTGATGCACTTTCAGACACTCAGGAATACGTAAATTAACTTTTTTTTTTTTTTTTCCCTCTTTTTTACAGCTCAGTCAACTCGCTTCCTCACACACCAAGCAAAGGGCGTGTTCAGAGTGGTATGGCCGTAAGCGAGAGGGAGCGCGACAAATACCCTCTTTAAACATGACGATCATGTCCTTCATGCACGAAGCTATGTGTTTATGTCTAGCGCAGGAGCCTTTCCTTTTCACCGTTTGCTTGTTGCTTTGGCTCTCAACATGTCAACTTTGTAACATTTTAATACAATAGTGTCTTTACATTGTGATCTGTGCTGTCCCCAAAAGTGCAGCGAGGTGCAGAGTAACAGGTTGTTGAAGCAGCAGCGTCCTCTGCTGATTGCAAAGAGATGCGAAGAAGCTTACAGCACCTGGTATTCCCAGGCGGTCTCCCATCCAAGTACTAACCAGGCCCGACCCTGCTTGGCTTCCGAGATCGGACGAGATCGGGCGTGTTCAGAGTGGTATGGCCGTAAG
>NW_019525403.1:3138108-3139571 GCF_002814215.2 Seriola lalandi dorsalis | reverse complement strand
ATTTCCTCACATTCTCAATCACTCCTTTCTTCACAAGAATCGCTACCCCTCTTGATTTCACCCCCCCATTGTTCACATACAGTTCACCCATCCATTCTCTCTTAGCATCCCTCATGCTACTTTCATCCCAGTGCGTCTCTTGTAGACATATAATATCTGCTTCACACACCATCAGGATTTGCAGTCTTCTAGCCTTGTCTCTCAACCCATTCCCATTAAATGAGGAAATAATAAGCATTAAATTTGGAAATAGGAAAAAAAGAAAAACCCCACAAACACTCATCACTTAACAGCTTTCTTTTTTACTTTGTCCTTTCTGCTTCCATGCATCTTACTCACAGCTCTTTTTCTCACCTCTCCCACCCTTACCATTATTTCCTCTTCACTATCTGTTGCATCAGATCCACCCCCCTCCGTCCCACCCTGTCCTTCCCCCTCACCCTCACTTATGTCCTCACCCCTCTTCTCCCTTATCCTTAAATCGCTTGTTCCCTCATCCATTTCCCCTTCTGCCCCCCCTCCCTCCATTTCCCTTTTCCCACCCTCTCCCTCCCCCTCCCTATATGTCTTTTTAACAATTTCCACTGTCTTCTTCCCTTTCCTATCACTCATAGGTGTCTCTCTTACTGTCTCTCCATCTTCACCTCTCTCCTCGTCATCCAGCATCCGCTCCTCTTCATCTCCAGCTTCCCGATCTCCACTCTGTTCCACTCCATCCCACCCTGGCGTGGTTTCTCCCTCTCCATCTCTCCTCCGTTGCTGTTCTTCTTCATCCGCACCTCTTTCCGTCTGCTCCTGTTGCTGCTCCCGCCGTTGCTCTGTACACTCTCGCGCATAATGTCCTTGACTCCCACATCTGTAGCATATAAACACCGGGCAATCTCTCACAATATGCCCCGGCTGTATGCACAGTCGGCAAACTTTGACTTGCCGATCATGAATGACTCTGAAATGTTCCGATCCCCCTGCCGTCTCGAACTTAGTAGAATAGGGTAAAGACTTCACTTTTTCCGTGAATTTTACCTTCAAATATCTTGTTCCATCCGCAATGTCCGTTCCTGGCCACAATCGCCGTCTTATTCGAGAAGCCGGTGTCACACCCCAGTCTCTCAACTTGTCAATTATCGCCCCGTCCTCAACATATGTCGGCAAATTAATAAAAGAAACCACCATCTCTCCGCTCCCCAACTCCTTCACTGCTATTATGTTATTCCTGATCTTCAGTCCATCCATGATCTTTATTTTCCCGTCTTCATCTTTCATCGTGAGTTCGTAGCTTTTCTCCGTCTTGAACCTGCATCCAATTACTTCACCACACTCTCTTTTCACTTTCGTCAGCAGCTCCATCATCGTTATTTTGTCCTCACCTTCAATTTCCACCACCACAGTAAGTCTTTTTTCAAAGATTCTTTCCAATTTACGATCCACCATTGTTCCTCTCTCTTGCCTTTTCTCCCGTTCAA
>NW_019525403.1:3137750-3138088 GCF_002814215.2 Seriola lalandi dorsalis | reverse complement strand
CTCTTTTTCTCACCTCTCCCACCCTTACCATTATTTCCTCTTCACTATCTGTTGCATCAGATCCACCCCCCTCTGTCCCACCCTGTCCTTCCCCCTCACCCTCACTTATGTCCTCACCCCTCTTCTCCCTTATCCTTAAATCGCTTGTTCCCTCATCCATTTCCCCTTCTGCCCCCCCTCCCTCCATTTCCCTTTTCCCACCCTCTCCCTCCCCCTCCCTATATGTCATTTTAACAGTTTCCACTGTCTTCTTCCCTTTCCTATTAGTCATAGGTGTCTCTCTTACTGTCTCTCCATCTTCACCTTTCTCCTCGTCATCCAGCATCCACTCCTCTTCA
>NW_019525403.1:3137060-3137708 GCF_002814215.2 Seriola lalandi dorsalis | reverse complement strand
TTTTTTATTATCAAAAAATTATACATTATTTTTCAATACCCATTGTTTGCATATCAATAATGTCCATAACTTTCAACATTCTTTCAACATTATTCAGAACACACCCAACACTACCAATTGTCCCACATTGTCCCTCAAAAACAATGAAAAGAAGAAGAAAAAAGAGAAAAAATAAAAATAAAAATTAAAAAAATATAAATAAATAAAAAAATAAATAAATAAATAAAATAAAAAAAAATAAATAAAAAATAAAAAATAAAAAAATAAAAATAAAAATTAACAATAAATAATACATTAATAAATAATAATTAAATACACCTTTTGCTTTACACCTGCAGTCAAAACACTCAGGTAAACAAAAACCATATGACCTTAACAAGTCCCACTCAATCCATTCATTCATAAATTAATCCCCTCTTCTCCAAAGTCTATTTTTACCTCTTCATCTCCCCCTATCTTAATAAGGGTGCTTCCTTCAATAAACCCTTTACAAAACTCCTCTGCATCTAATGATTTATGCATCATGATTACATCTCTTTTCATCCCGTTCTTAAACATGCTCCATACATCCGCTCTTTTTTTCTCATAATGGGCTAAATTCCTTCTTAGTTTGACAGAATATCTTGCATGACTTAATACATAGTTCAA
>NW_019525403.1:3136661-3137010 GCF_002814215.2 Seriola lalandi dorsalis | reverse complement strand
CGCCTTCGCTCACCCTCACCTCCAGTTTCTCTATCATCTGCATCATGCTTTTCTCATCCACTTCCCCCTTCCTGAATAGATCTCTATAAAATTCCTCTACTCTTTCAGCTATCCCCACCAGATCAGTAATTTTTGCTCCACCCTTTCCTTCTATTTGTTCCAAATAGTTCCTCATTTGTTTTGTTTTCTCTAGCCCTAAAAAATATCCTGTACATTTTTCTCCCTCAACCACATATCTCGCTCTACTTCTAACTATCGCACCCATACACCTTTCCCTCTCCATCTCCCTCAATTCATCTCTTATTCTTATATAATTTTTTAAATTGCCTTCCTCCCCCTTGTCTATTCT
>NW_019525403.1:3135570-3136329 GCF_002814215.2 Seriola lalandi dorsalis | reverse complement strand
TGTGATTTTTGGATTCAAAAAAACTGGCTGTTCCCAGACCTGCCTTACATTCTTACAATCATATTTTACACATTTTACAAATTCCCCCCATGCTTCCAGCACCTCCTTATAAAAGTCAGGCAACCCATTCAACATTCCTTTCTTTAATTCCATAAACATCGCACTCTCTCCACACCCTCCACTTTTCTCAATCGCTTCCTTCAGAAAACCCTTCCATATTTGATCCTCCTTATTCCTTAGTTTTCCTCACCATCATTTTCAGTGCCTTCCTCTTCCTCTCTAGATTTATCAATTTTAGTCCTCCATCCTCATACTCATTTTCCATCACTTCCCTAGCTATCCTTACTCCTTTCCCGTCCCACAGAAACTCACTCACTAAACTTTCCACCTCCTTTAAAACTCTCTCAGGTACATCCAACACATTCATTACATACACAAGCTTGCTCATAACTAATGCATTTACGACCACTACTTTCCCTTTCAGCCCTAGTTCTCTGCGCTTCCAGAAACCTAGTGTCTTCTTCATGCTATTCACTATCCCTTCATATTGTCTGTCCCTCCCTTCTTTATCCCTTATCCCTAGATTAACACCCAAAATTCTAATATAGTCTTGTTTCTCCACTAAACCTATCTCACATCTTTCTGCCCTTTTCTCACCCACATACATTATTTTTGACTTTTCTATATTCACTTTCGCCCCTGAAGCTCTCCCATACAATTTTAAACTTTCTATCACCTCCTCTATACTTTCCTTATCCA
>NW_019525403.1:3127214-3131890 GCF_002814215.2 Seriola lalandi dorsalis | reverse complement strand
TAATACAAAAGTGTCTTTACATTGTGATCTGTGCTGTCCCGTCCCCAAAAGTGCAGCCAGGTGCAGAGTAACAGGTTGTTGAAGCAGGAGCAGCAGCGTCCTCTGCTGATTGCAAAGAGATGCCAAAAAGCTTACAGCACCTGGTATTCCCAGGCGGTCTCCCATCCAAGTACTAACCAGGTCCGACCCTGCTTGGCTTCCGAGATCGGACGAGATCGGGCGTGTTCAGAGTGGTATGGCCGTAAGCGAGAGGGAGCGCGACAAATACCCTCTTTAAACATGACGATCATGTCCTTCATGCATGAAGCTACGTGTTTATGTCTAGCGCAGGAGCCTTTCCTTTTCAGCGTTTGCTTGTTGCTTTGGCTCTCAACATGTCAACTTTGTAACATTTTAATATGGATATGTGGATATGGAGGATCCCAAGGACAGTAAAGATGGTAACACTGAGGAGGAGGAAGTAGAGGAGGAGGAAGAAGAAGAGGTGGATATGGATGATAGAGTGGACAGAGAAAAAGGAGACACCTCCAACGACAGAGTGACGGAGAGGGACGACACAGAGAGGCAGCCAAAGCTATGCCAGGAATTGGTGGGGCAAAAAAATGGAGGAAAAAGTGGAGAGCAGGGGGGGGGTGATAGGATGCAGTGATACGCTTAATCCTTTTGGGCGTATTGAACGCAAGTTGATGGACATGTCTGAGGCAGCGCAGGGTTCAGACAACGAGAACAGTGAGAATGTGCTGCGTAATCGGAGCCGGAGCTCTCAAAGAGGGGAGACGCATGGTAGTGTGGTTTTTTGCCATGTGTAACATCAGGAACAGATCCGTTCCTGTTGAGACAAAATGATGACCAACAAAAGTGGGGTTTCACAGATAAGGGGGGAGGACATACCTCTGTGGATAGACAAGGGAGGTCGAGTATGAGAGGGAAAGGGGGGAAGAGTAGGAAAAAATAAATGGTTTGAGTATGCATCATATTCTTTGTTGGGGAGTTAATTTTTCTTTTTTTCTTTTTTCTGTTATGCTTAAGCTCGCCTCTTTTAATGTAAATGGACTGAGGGATATTGACAAATTTGAAAAAGTTCTGAAATTGTGTGATACAGACATCCTCTGTCTACAAGAAACTCATTGGGACACAGTGTTAGAAAATAGAGGCAAGAAAGTGTGGTCTGGCCATTTCTTTTCGAGTCACGGCACTCAAAGAGCGAGAGGTGTGAGTATATTGGTTAACAAAAACTCTAAGATTGATGCCGCTCTTATAGATAGGGATAGGGAAGGGCGGTGGGTGAAGATTCGTTTTGTTTTTGAAGGTTTTGAACATAGATTGTTGAATATTTATGCGCCAAATAAAGAGGGCGATCGGGTTTCTTTTTTTCAAGAATTGAATGGTGTTGCAAAGGATTGCACTATTGTCATGGGGGATTTCAATGTCAAGTTATGTCGGCTTGATGTTAGTGATGATTGTTCGTTCAAATGTGATGCTTCGAGGAGTACTTTAACTAATTTTTTGTTGAAGACTGAATTTTGCGATTTGTGGCGAAATGCACATCCAATGGCACGGGAATACTCGAGAATACAATCATGTGCGGGGGAAGTGAAGAGGAGTAGGATTGATTATTGTTTAGTGAAAAAATCGCAGTTAAAATTGTTTAACACGGTGTGTTATAATTTAAATTTTTTGAGTGATCATGCCATTCTTTCAGTTGTAATGGGGGTAAGAGGGAGTGGGAGGGGGGGGGGAGTGTGGCATTTAAATGCCAATCTCTTGTTGGAGAAAAGTTATATTGAGTGCATTTCAAATTTAATTCGTGTTGAAAGTTCACGGCCGATTTTTGAAATAAATATTATAGAGTGGTGGGAAGCATTAAAACTGAAAATTAAACGGAAAAGCATCCAGTACGCAATAAGAATGAATTTTAAACAAAAAGAAACAGAAAGATCATTAAGAAATACAATTGCTAGATTGAATGCACAGCCTGTGAACGGCTTATGAAGTTTCAACATGATATTAATGAAATAGAAAAACGGAAGTGTGAAGGTGCTATAATGAGAAGCAGAGCTCAATATGCCGTAGAAGGTGAGAAAAATACAGCTTTCTTTTTGAATCTGGAAAAAAAGAAACAAAATCGGTGCTATATTCATGAAATTAAAAACAAGGAAGGGAAAATCATGACGCATTTGGTAGATATATTGGACACGGTTAAAAATTTTTATAGTGATTTGTTTGCATCAGAGGGCTCAAATATCCAATTGACAAATGATATTTTGACTCATATGGACAATAAACTTTCTGATGGTGATAGCCTATTGTGTGAACAGGAAATAACTGAACAAGATATTGAAAGTGTAATAAATCAGTTGGTTTTAAATAAAAGTCCAGGAACCGATGGTTTGACAGCAAAATTTTATAAGGTATTTTGTAATATATTAAAACCCATTCTGCTAAAGTTGTATAAAGCCATTGAACATACTCAAATCGTGCCTGAATCTATGACTGTGGGATTAATTACCTTGATTTTCAAAAAAGGGGAGGAAAATGATTTGGCAAATTATAGGCCGATTACTTTATTAAATAATGATTACAAAATCTTGATGAAGATTTTGGCCAATAGAGTGAAGCAAGTGCTGCACACTATTATAGAGCCTACGCAGGCTTATAGCATACCAGGTCGAGAGGTATCGGATATCATATTCTCTATACGTGATGTTGTGGAGTTTTTGAAACTTACAAAAAGAGAAGGTATTCTTTTAGCAATTGATTTTAACAAAGCATTTGATAGGGTGGAACATTCCTTTATGTTTTGTGTATTAAGTAAGATGGGATTTGGAGAAAAATTTTTAAAATGGATGCAATTATTGTATAAAAATGCTAAAGGCAGTGTCAAATGCAATGGGATAGTCACTGATACTTTTCCTTTACAGCGATCGGTAAGGCAGGGATGTCCGTTGTCATCGATTTTATATACAATAGTTGTTGAACCACTGAGTAAATTAATTAAATCAGATAAGTATATTAGAGGGATTGAGCTACCAGGGGGAGAAGTGTGTGTTATCCAGCAGTTCGCTGATGATACGACATTACTGGTGAGTGATATGGCAAGTATTCAAAGGGCGATAGATGTATTTAATATATATGGTCAAGCCTCGGGCTCGCGTATTAATATGAATAAATCAGAACTGATGTTTATAAATATGATTGGGCCGCGACAAGCAGATCTATCCTTTGCAATCCAAAGTAAACATGTCATAATCTTAGGGATATATATAGGAATAGATGCAATAGCAGCGAGAGATCTCACTTGGTCAGGAATCTTGAAGAAAATTGAATCGGTTCTAAATTATTGGAAAATGAGAGATCTCAAATGAAATGGTAAGGTTATAGTTTTGAATAATTTGATATTGTCAAAACTGTCTTATGTTTTAGCAGTAATAGACTTACCCTTGTGGGTATTGAATAAATTAAATGGATTAATAACCACTTTTTTGTGGGGAACATCAGTCAGCAAAATTGCTAGGAAAACTCTAATTGGTAAATACAGTGAGGGAGGTCTACAATTAGTGGACATTGAAAGTAAAAAAAGGGCTTTTCGATTGAAGGTTGTCAAAAAGCTTTCTCTGGTTGACGGTTAGCTAATCCACACGATAAACATTCCAGTAGCACTGCCTCATTAATCCCAGCTATCACAAATGTCAGACCTATGAAATGCATTTTTGATCTCCCAAAATCAGCTAACCTTAGCAACCTCATCAATATTACTCCAGTCACCACCACCCCACACAGAAATGCACCTCAAATATTAAGAATGGCTCTTTTAAACGTCAGGTCACTCACAAATAAATCCTTTTTAATAAATGATCTAATTAGCACCCACAGTCTAGACTTCGCTCTGCTCACTGAAACCTGGTTAGATAAAAATGGTGCAGCTACACTCATTGAGACTGCTCCTCCCAATTTCAATTTTTTTCCACACCACCAGAGCAAACAGGAGAGGTGGTGGAATTGCTGCCGTCTTTTCCGACATTTATAGCTGCAAGGACGTCTCTCTTGGCGAATATAATTGTTTTGAATACTTAGCAATATCTGTACACTGTAAAACCTCAATCTTAATAGTCACAGTCTATCGTCCACCTAAAATGAAAAGTGGCTTTCTGGAAGAATTTTCTCAACTACTAGCCAAGGTCTCCACCGACTATGACTGCCTTATCTTATCAGGTGACTTCAACTTTCATATTGACAATGAAACAGATCCAGATGCCGTTAACTTTTTGAGTTTGTTGGAGGCATTTGATCTCTCCCAACATGTCCGTGGACCCACCCACAACAAAGGACACACTTTGGATCTCGTCATCACAAAAGGACTTAATATTACTACACCATGTGTAATAGTTTTAATGTATCTGCTTCTTCTGTATACCATAATGGTTCCCGTACAATCAAAAAACGCATTATCAACAACAACACAATTGAAAGTTTTCAAGGAACCATGAATAAGTTGTCACTGTCCAATGTATCATCAGCTGGTGATCCTGTGGACAGTTTCAACTCAAAAATACAGAGTATCCTGGACAACATTGCACCAGTCAAAACTAAATATGTAGAAAAACTAAAAGCTCCATGGAGAACTAGTGTAGAGGTCAGTCAGTCTAAAAGAAAGTGTCGCCAGGCAGAGCGACAGT
>NW_019525403.1:3126587-3127148 GCF_002814215.2 Seriola lalandi dorsalis | reverse complement strand
TAGCCGCCATTTGTCACAGCTGTCTGGTGAGAGTTTCAAGTCCTCCCGAGAGCGGTGCTTCCTTGGTGGAGTCATTGAGCATGTCAGTCTCTGTCATTCCTGACTGTTATGCCAGCGAGACTCCTCAAGGGCTGCCAGTTGTGCCTGCACTGTCCCCGTCCGGCCTCCGGGAGAAGCAGAGAGTGGATCCCAGTCTTAAGGAACTAATCGCTCACCTCGAAACTGGTGAGAGTGTGCCCCCTACAGTACGACAACAACTTCCAGATCTGGGCCTGCTGTTGAGAGAGAGGAATCGCCTTGAGTTTCGAGACGATGTTCTGTTGGAATAATTGTATATATATGGTTATCTCATATTTGATAATTGAACATTTCTGCCTTGCTGTTTAGATCATATATGTGGTTAGTCTTTACCTTGCCCTTAACACGAACTTGCTCTGCTTTATTGAAGTTAGACATGTCGTTAACATGTTTTACTACCCTAACCCATGTATGTAGTTGTTTTCAGAATGTAGTGTCTTAACAGGATGCAGATGGTGGAGAGGACCACAGGCGGACACGAGC
>NW_019525403.1:3120475-3126537 GCF_002814215.2 Seriola lalandi dorsalis | reverse complement strand
TCTCCAGGGGCTCCAGTTGTTTTATGTCTCAGTTTGACCGCTTAGATCCTACAGATCTCTCTAATATTGTTGGTCAGCTCAGATCCTCCACCTGTTGTTTGGATCCTATTCCAACAACATTTTTTAAAACCGTCTTCAATTGTTTAGCACCCGAAGTTTTAAAAATCGTAAACTGGTCTCTTCAGTTTGGGATTTTCCCCACATCACTTAAAACAGGCGTCATAAAACCACTCCTGAAGAAAAAGAACTTGGATCCAAATGATATAGCAAACTATCGGCCCATCTCCAATCTGCCATTTCTTAGTAAAATACTTGAAAAAACTGTTTACATTCAACTCAAAAAATATCTCACATCAAATATCCTCCTAGATATTTATCAATCAGGTTTTCGTCCCCACCATAGTACAGAAACAGCTCTCATTAAAGTAATAAACGACCTGCATATAAACTAAGAAAAATATCCATTCTTGTTTTACTTGATCTCAGTGCTGCCTTTGATACGGTTGACCATAAAATTCTGCTAGAGAGACTCGAGAAATGGGTGGGCTTATCTGGTCCTGTTCTTAAATGGTTCAATTCATACTTACATGACAGGAAGTCGTATGTTTCCATCGGCGACTTCTCTTCCAAAAAAAAGGACGTCACATGTGGGGTTCCCCAGGGGTCAATTCTTGGACCATTACTGTTCAACCTGTATATGCTTCCACTTTCACATATCATCACTAACCATAATGTTAATTACCACAACTATGCAGACGATTCGCAACTCTACATTTCTCTATACCATGATGACTTATCTCCCATACAGTCCCTCACCCAATGTATCAGTGACATTAACAAATGGATGACTGAAAACTTCCTGCAGTTAAATAAAGACAAAACAGAAATACTAATCTTTGGTGCACAGACTCAAAGACTGAGAGTGGCTGAACACCTCAAGTCCCTCTCCCTGGAGAGTAAAACTGTTGCAAAAAATCTTGGCATAATCATGGATAGCAATTTAAACTTCAGGAGTCATATTAACCACATCACAAGATCATCTTTCTACCACCTAAAAAATATATCTAAGTTAAGAAGTTTTCTATCAAAACCTGACTCTGAAAAATTAATTCATGCATTCATAACTAGCAGATTAGATTACTGTAATGGCCTATTCACTGGCCTCGCAAACACAAGCATTCGACAATTACGATTAATTCAAAATGCAGCAGCACGTATTCTCACTGGTACAAAAAAATATCAACACATCACACCCGTTCTTAAAACCCTGCACTGGTTACCCGTCAAAAAAAGAATAGATTTCAAAGTCCTCCTGTTAGTTTATAAAGCACTAAATGGTCTTGCACCTCAGTACCTAACAGACATGCTAATTACGTACACACCAGTAAGATCCCTCAGGTCCACAAACACTAGTACACTAGTCATTCCCCGCACCAAAACTCAGGAAGGGGAGGCTGCATTTTCTGTTTATGCCCCACGCAGGTGGAACAGTTTGCCTGAGGCAGTAAAGACTGCCCCGTCAGTCAATCTTTTTAAAAATAGGTTAAAAACTTTTCTCCTCTTAACAGCGTTTGATTGAACGTGTGTGTGTGTGTGCGCTTGTCTACTCTGTGCTATTTGTTTTGGTTTTTTTTTTGGTTTTTTTTATTGTTTTGTTGTATGCTGTAAAGCGCATTGTGTAGCTTATGTAACCCAGGTGACAGGTTTCTCCTTTCTCTTCATTCCGCTCAAAATCTCACGGAGTTAGCTCCGGTTCTCGCGTGGTCCCTCTGGGCCAATCACAGTGACGCTGTTTAGTGACATCACGGGGTCACGTGGGATGGCACGACCAACCTGCTTTTTCATTGTTATAATGGCCAATTATTAAGCGATGTGTTAACTTGTAGGAGCCCTTTGCCGGGCCGAACTTGCCGTGCGGAAACCTACAGCGAGTGAGCGTGTAACTTGCGCAGAGACTGGTGAGTCCAATTGTTTGTACCCTCTAGCATTAGCATTTGCCTAGCCGCAGCATTCATTATAATAAAGGTGGTTAGCGCTTGGTTATTAAAACATGCCTTGGTTCTCCAAAATGAAACGGGTCCTGCAATGAATGAGTTGTGCAGAGCACATTGCTGCAATGTAAGTAGATGTATTTTGTGGATGTATTCATGGCATTGGTAACATAATGGATGTATTTTCCTATTAGCAATTTGAATTATGATATTTGGATAAATGATATTGTAAATGTTGTTTATGATAGATAGATGTTTATTTTTCCATTTCTGAATCATGAATATTTGAAAAGAGTTACTCTAGTGCTATTAAGGCTTTAGTCGAATTATGTGCGCACTAGATTGGTATGAATATTGTGATTTATGGAACTATGGTCCTGTTCTCCAGACCAAACGTGGATTGATGGCGAGCTAAGGAGCAGGCCTAGAGCCTACAGCTGGACTGCGACGGATCGACCCCCCTTTTTGTCAGGCCGGTAGGGGGCTCCCTGTAGCTCACAATGAACTTTTGTCCTACCTGTTGCCCATTGCCCACCACACACACACACACACACACACACACTCTTCCCCCACACACTTTCTCACCCATACCTCCCCCTGGACTCAACTTAACCCAGACGTGGGTTAAGTACAATCATCCAGGAGACACAGGAGTGAAGTTGTTGTCTGCCGGACTGGAGGACCCAAACTGGAGACTGGACACTCTCAGGTATGGAGAGGCCTGCTCCGGCCACAGATAGGAAATTTGTGTTGTGTTCGGGAGGACAATAGATTGTCACAATAAGTGCTAGAGTATCATTTGAAGGAGAAATGACCGAGGGCTACCTTGGAGCAAAGGAAATTAAAGGACGACCTAATTTACTTCACTTGTTTGTCCTTGGAGAGTGAATAAAACTAATCCGCAGGCAGGTCTCAGTTAGGAATATAAGATGTAGATTGCATTCAGTAATCATATCATGGATAAAACAGCTCTTTTACATTGAAAATGTTGTGAGATGGTCCAAGTCTGGTAGACAATGTACCATGGTCTAATTTGAGGGAGGCTGGACTATCAATCTGTGATAGACTGGACAGCACTTGATCGATGGAGGGGCTTATTGTGATCATGCGATGGTCAGTTGGACGTAGGACCATGAGGATGATAAATGCTGTATCTATAAGCATCCCAGCTTTGTTCAAATGGAGACCACCTGCAGCCAAAATACGTTGACATTCCCAGAAGTGATTAAAGTTGTAGATTAAAATGCAAGAGCCAGGTGTCGAGGCTGAACTGTCTCCTGAAATGCCCTATTCTGCACCTCAGATATCTCCCCCTCCTCCCCCTCAGTCTCTAACAGAGTAGCAGTGTATGTGGACTGTCCTGCTGGCACTCTGTCCTTCTACAGAGTCTCCTCTGACTCATTGATCCACATCTACACCTTCAACACCACATTCACTGAACCTCTGTATCCTGGGTTTGCAGCATGGCCTGGTTCCTCTGTCTCTCTGTGCTGAGTGTAGCAAACAGAGTGTCCTGTTAGACAAACTAGGAAGTAAGAACTAAGAGGGGAATGAACTGGAATACAGGACAGTCATCAGCTGGTGCAAGATCAACCAGCTTCAGCTTAACGCCAGCAAAACAAAGGAGATGATTGTGAACTCCAGGCGGAAGACATCCCACTTTCACACCAGTGAACATCCAGGGACCGGACATCGAGGTGGTGGAGAACTACAAGTTCCTGGGGGTTCACCTCAACTACAAACTGGACTGGTCCACCAACCCCCACGCTCTCTAGTAGGTGAGAGGAGGATGTTACTGTCAGGCCTGGACTTGAAAGAGGACTCAGATGCAGAGTGTCAATAAGAGAGGGAGTGACAAATAAAACCAAATATGAAAAATTATGCTATTCAGGAAAGAATCTAACAAACAAAACCCACTCCAACTGGAAGGAGAAAACTGCTGAAACAAAAAAGGAATAAACCAACAGGAAATCACTCCACAAGGAGGCTACAAAAACTGCTATGAACTTGACAAACAAAACTCTACACTATGAGAACACAAACAAAAATCACTCACAAGGAGGTAAAGACGAAGTATAAGGCAAAGACAAGGCGTGGACTGTGATAGGAAGCTGGGGTGCACGACAGGACGAGACACTCACAGGACAAAGGGAGACGCGGACTATAAGACACATGAGGGGCAAATGGGGAACAGGTGGAACCAATCAGGAATCAGGGAAGACACTCAGACAGGTGACGCACGAGGAAGTGAAGACACTTACATTCTCTTTCACTCACATTTTCCCCTTCCACTCCTTTTAAAGATTGAAGTTTCATAGTTTCCTTTTATATCTTACAGGATAGAAATGTTCTTTACTTGTCGTTAAGTCTTAAAAACACTACAGTGAATATCAAGATGATGTCTTTCTCTGAATATCAATTCATTTTAATTCACTACTACAACCGGGGTTAAAGTGGGATTTTGTAGGTGGAACAATCCCCAAATTTAATGCCAGTCCAAATCTGTTTAGCACGGCTGTTTTTGCAAGTGTATATACATATATATATATATATTTGATATGATTTATTTACTGTAACTAACCACAAATCTATTTCAAAGAAATCTTTGTTTCTTTGCATCTGCCCTGAATCTTGCATGTTGGAAGTTTAGAAAAAGGGCAAATATATTTCAATAAAAGAATATGAGAAAAAAAAAGTGTGTGAGAGAGTTTCATTTTTCAGTTTAAGAGGAAACACGGAAACGCTCTGAAGAAACAAGGATCCTTGTTCGATCCTGAATGGCTAAATGGATGTTGAAGATGGACACCGAGAGACGAGACTAAAAGGGCTCTGGGGACGTCCACAGTGGATTTAAGGTTGCGAGTCTCTAATGACTCAGCAAGGGTTGTGGATGTCGGTTCAATCCTGAGTGAACCGTTGAATTTTAAATGGCAATGCTTAGAGGAAAAACTAAAGATACTGAGAAAAGACACTTAACTGTCTCAGTTATTCAAGCAGTTAGAAGACTCCTTAGAAAAACCCGAGTCTAAGACCAGAAGAAAGACTTAAATGCTTTTTAGAGCAACTGTCCAGACTCGGATGCAGAGATTTTAGATAACAAAAGGCTTTTATTGAATTCACCTGAGACCTCGGACCGAGTGACAAACAAATGGCTATAAACCAGGAAAAACCTGCCTATATAAAATAATTTGGCTACAAACAAAAATCACTCTTAAAGAGGGAAAAACGAAGAACTATGAATCTAATCAAGGATATGAGTTAACAAGCAAAAACAAAAAAATAAAATCACTCTTTAACGAGGAAAACGAAATTTAGCTAAGGAAAAACTTGCAAACAAAAAAATCACACAGACACATGAGGAAGGGCAAGTGACCTGAAACGAGAGGAGAGTTACTTTTCAAAATAAAACAGGAAATGACAGGACAAGACAACCTCGCCACGGTGTGACAAAAATCAACCACCAGCGGAAATAACGCTGACGAGGTCTAACAAATGAAATCCCAAATATCCTGATGGTTTTAAGTGTTTCAATAATTAAGGTAGGCTGAACTTTTAAAGCTGAGGATGTGATTCTGCGTGTGTCATGAATTTTGAAGTTCAATAACCAGAGGAAAGAAATTCTTCAAATGAGAAACTTGGCTTGGATTAAGGTTTTATAAGTCTCTTATACCCTTTTGTGGTTGTGGGTTTGATCCTGGACATGTAAGTTTTTTTTAAAGTCCATCATCCAGAGGACAGACTGAAAAGATTTTAGGACCAATCCTGAGCATGTCAGTAAGTTTTTATGAGATGTAAATGGTTTTAGAAATGTTAATAATCTCACTGAGCTAAGGCTGAGTTGTGGGAAGGATGTTTCTGATGCGTGAATTGCATCAAAGCGACTGAGAAAAAAAAAAAAAAAAAAATAGTGTTGTATGGAGAAACCTGCAGTTACTCACTCCGACCACTGGATGGTGCTGATCACTCGCATTTATTCTGATTCTATTTCTGCTCCTTCTCTCTTCTATTTCACATCAACACCAATGTTCCTGTTGAACTGATGAGTGTTTACTGAATAAACACAAAGGTTCC
>NW_019525403.1:3119509-3120425 GCF_002814215.2 Seriola lalandi dorsalis | reverse complement strand
TCTTCCCCCACACACTTTCTCACCCATACCTCCCCCTGGACTCAACTTAACCCAGACGTGGGTTAAGTACAATGCAGAGTGTCAATAAGAGAGGGAGTGACAAATAAAACCAACTATGAAAAATGATGCTATTCGGGAAAGAATCTAACAAACAAAACCCACTCCAACTGGAGGGACAAAACTGCTGAAACAAAAAAGGAATAAACCAACAGGAAATCACTCCACAAGGAGGCTACAAAAACTGCTATGAACTTGACAAACAAAACTCTATTCTATGAAATTACAAACAAAAAAATCACTCACAAGGAGGTAAAGACGAAGTATAAAGCAAAGACAAGGCGTGGACTGTGATAGTAGGCTGGGGTGCACGACAGGACGAGACACTCACAGGACAAAGGGAGACGCAGACTATAAGACACACGAGGGCAAATGGGGAACAGGTGGAACCAATCAGGAATCAGGGAAGACACTCAGACAGGTGACACACGAGGAAGTGAAGACACTTACATTCTCTTTCACTCACATTTTCCCCTTCCACTCCTTTTAAAGATTGAAGTTTCATAGTTTCCTTTTATATCTTACAGGATAGAAATGTTCTTTACTTGTCGTTAAGTCTTAAAAACACTACAGTGAATATCAAGATGATGTCTTTCTCTGAATATCAATTCATTTTAATTCACTACTACTACCGGGGTTAAAGTGGGATTTTGTAGGTGGAACAATCCCCAAATTTAATGCCAGTCCAAATCTGTTTAGCACGGCTGTTTTTGCAAGTGTATATACATATATATATATATATTTGATATGATTTATTTACTGTAACTAACCACAAATCTATTTCAAAGAAATCTTTGTTTCTTTGCATCTGCCCTGAATCTTGCATGTTGGAAGTTTAGAAAAAGGGCAAATATATTTC
>NW_019525403.1:3110017-3119489 GCF_002814215.2 Seriola lalandi dorsalis | reverse complement strand
CCCTCCCCTTGACACCTGCTGAGTCTGGTGGCTGCATTCCCATGTGTGCGCTCCATGAAAACACGCCCCCCGGAAGTAGACCTCAAACAGAGATGGTGGTTAGTAGGGGTTCCCAAAATAAAAGCACAACAAAAAAAATAAACTTCCTGTTTTAGCCAATTAGTGAGGGGGGATGCTCGCCAGCTCCCTCACAGTACCATATAAAATCACAATTTATTTAGTAAACCAACAGCAGCAGGGACAAAAGAGTTCTTGAATCTATTCTGCGTCTTAGTAGTTTGTACCTGCGACCAGACGGAAGCAGTATGAACTTCCTGAACAAATGATGGCTCGAATTTTCTGGGCCTTGTTCCGAGCAAATGACAAAACTGCTCAAGACAGGAGACAAAACTCTTTATTAAAAAAAACATCTAATTTACATAGAACGTCAGCTGCTTATTGTTTCAAGACAACATTTCAAAAGCAAATGATGGACATTACATATGTATTTAAAATATCCCCAGTAAGTGTTGTTAACAGCCTGGGGATTTACTATAAAACATGAAAAACAGGAAACCACTTAGACACTTTAAAAGAGTAAAAAATGCAAAACATTTTCATCATTTATTTAAAAAAAAAAATACTTAATAAAAAATATCTATTTTACATTACAATCCAGCCGCTTATGGTTTCGAAACTCAAACTCTTGATGGTAGTTGGGAGCTTTCTACATCATTCAACCACAGTTTTAGAAGTTTCCCACGTTGCGTGTTGGACTTGAACGTTCACTGAGGCATCTGAGGATGGAACCAGTGACTGGAAAACTCTAAACCCACACCTACCTATGGTGGGGTTGCTGGGCAGTTACCATCAGAAACAAACACGGCATACGTGATGTATAGATTATAAATGCGATGTTACATATTATATTAATATTTTGGGTTGTAGGATTATTCATGTATTACACTCAATAATTGTCATATTTTCATGAGGTAGGGAAGGCAACATGGGAAAGCTGGAGTCTATGGGCAGGAAGTGTGAGCTCAATATACTCAATGAATGACAAAACACTGATATCCACAGCGATACCTTTATTGTGAAAAGACAAAAAAATGACAGCCAGAATCTTTAAAAAAAAGTCAAACTCAGTGTGTGAAAAAGACCCACACGAACAGACTGAAATATCTGTTCGACAGTTAGAATGTGGCTACTACACTGAACACAGAGACATCGAGGCACCAGGCCAGACTCTAAAAGCAGGATAAGGAGGTTCAGTGAATGTGGTGTTGAAGGTGTAGATGTGGATCAGTGAGTCGGAGGAGATTCTGTAGAAAGACAGAGTGCCAGCAGGACAGTCCACATACACTGCTACTCTGCTCGAGTCAGAGGAAGAGGAGAAAAAGAAGGAAGAGGAGGGGAGAGGAATGGATGTACCTCTGTTATTGTGATAGACAGAGTAAACACCATCGCAGCAGAACAAACTCCAGGACTGCTCATTCATTCCAAAAGCACAGTCATCGCCATCTCCTTTCCTGCTGATTCCTCTGTAACTAAGTGATACGTGAACCTTTCCTCTCCATTCAACCTCCCAGTAACAGCGACCAGTCAGACCATCTCTACACAGCAGCTGAGGAAGGTCAAATCTGTCTGGATGTTCAGCATACGACTGATCCTCCTCCACGTGTGTCATCGTCCTGTTGTTGTCAGACAGTTTGATCTTTCTTTTTACTGTGTTTGCGTCGAGAGTGAGTTCACAGGAATCTGATGGAGAGAACAAGACACAGCTGCAGTTATTGACCTATCATCGGATCATTTATGCATGACATCAGTGATGAGACAGTTTGAAGATGGTTGAATGTGTTTCTTTGCTTTCATGAATCAAATCAAACACACTTACACTTCCTCAGACCTGGTCTCAACCATCGGACTCCACCGGGCTCCACCCTGAAAGGAGGAGGGGGGGTCAGACATTCTTTTTCAGCATGCACACATGGACATTACATGGCTCTCATACACTGTTATAACCTGATAAAGGAACAGCCAAACATATCAAGAAATACACTTGAAAGTAGCATCTCAAAAGTAATTTTCTGTGGTTGCCAGGTTCTTCTACAGTATTTTTTACTGTGCAGTAGTTTCACCAGAAGATATAATAAAATGTGCAATGATTTTTTTATGTTGCAATGATAAAATGGAAATCTATTTTCATAATTTCTCCAGAGCAGAGAGCAGAGCCGATACGTTAGAGCTTATCAATACTACGGTCTTTCAAACTTTAGCCCCAGGACCCGTTTAATACCGGGTTTCGGTCTCTATCCTTACACCACACCTGAGAGTGTCCAGTCTCCAGTCTGGATCTTTCAGTCCAGCCGACAGCAGCTTCACTCCCAAGTCTCCTGGATGATTGTAGCTCAGGTCCAGCTCTATCAGATGGGAGGGGTTGGAACTCAGAGCTGAGGCCAGTGAAGCACAGCCTTCCTCTGTGATCATACAGCCTGACAGACTGCGGACACACAAAACGACACACAGGAACCCTCTGTCAACACTTGGTCATATGTTTTTTTTATGATGTAAACTTTTGACAGAGAAATTACTGCTTTTAAACCGGTTTTACAAATATTTTTTCAGGGATTCCTGTGGGTCACGGGATTCTTGTGGGACAGGACGGGACAGGAATCTCTTTGTGGGAGTAGGATTGGACATGAGTGAAAATCCACTCCTGTGTCACCCTCTAGTGTCAGAGAACATCTGAAGTCTATCAGACCACCTTGCTCTTTAAAAAATAATACAACGGGGAGTTGGAAGTTACACTGCCCTGTAAATAAATGATAGTCAAATTGTTGCTTTCAGTCAGTACAAAAGTGATCCCCCTGCCCTCTGTTATGTTATACAACAGTATGAATTTAAAGCGATTAGTATCAGTATGAATATCACATAAATAGACAGAGACAACACGATAAGGAATGAGGTGAACTGTTTATCCATTACTGTAAATCAAAGTGTAAATAGTCATCAGTTGCACACATCAGTAAATACTGACCTGAGCGTTTCCATCGTACAGTGTGGACTCTCCAGTCCAGAAGACAGCAGCTTCACTCCTGAGTCCTGCAGGTTGTTGTTACTCAGGTCCAACTCTCTCAGACTAGAGCACTGGGAGCTGAGAACTGAGGACAGAGCTTCACAGCTTCTCTCTGAGAGGTTACAGCCGCTCAGTCTGAGGAGGAAATACTGAATATAACTACATATGCCATTTATGTTAAACAGTCATTACCCTTAATGTTAAGTCTGGATTTATAGAAAGACAGAAAGAGCAAAGATCTTAACAACTCGTTCAACTAGGGCAACTAGCTTCCACAACGGCTAACAGGAATTTAGTTAGTAAGTTAGAATTAAGAGATCTGTATTTTAATTCAGGGCCAAATATAAGAACACTTTAAATTCCCTCAGTTGTTCAATTTCCTAAATAAATCAGAAAAACTGTAAAGTGGTCTGACCTGAGAGTTTCCAGTGTACAATGTGGACTTTTCAGTCCAGCAGACAGTAGCCTCACTCCTAAATCCCGCAAGTCATTGTTACTCAGGTCCAGCTCTCTCAGACTAGAGGACTTTGAGCTGAGAACTGAGGACAGAGCTTCACAGCTTCTTTCTGAGAGGTTACACAAACTCAGTCTGAAGAGGCGATAAAAAAGGAAAAAGAAAAACAAATTAAACATTTTTTGTCTTTTGTTGAAAAGATACCAGTATCTCAATATAATGGTGAATATATCCACATAGATAGACTCTGTGGATATATTCTCTGCTATGACCTCATGGCTGGATACTCTGTGTCCTCCATCCACCAAACCTGCCAGCTCTAACCTGCCCCACCCATGATTGACTGACACCATTTGAAAGATGCATACTTATCTCAGATCTGCTGGGAAAAAATGGCACACGATTAGTGACCCTGCTGACCTCAAGGGCTCTGAGGCACTCCTAGTCTTCTTCTCATCCAACACCAGTAATGCCAAAACTGCTTTTTACAATGAGATCAGCAGCAACCACAAACACTCGGAAACTATTTTCTACCTTACTCAATCCTCCACAACCCCCACCAGACACAAAACTCTCAGCCGATATCTTTGCCTCCTTCTTCACTGAAAAGGTCGTGGCCATCAGCTGCCAATTCTCTGAACCTCAAAGAGACAACCGGTCTCCGCTGGTTATGGGGACACCCCTCCCCACATTGCTCTCATGCCTTGGCCCTGGCTTTAAGAGTGGCCACTGATACAACTCTGTTGTCTGCGACAGAAGCCCTAAGGGCAGCTGGAGCTGAAGGTCAGTCCTCAGTTCATACCTTGCTGAACTTATCGGCAGCCTTTGATAGAGTGAACCACTACATCCTAATATCCGTACTCTCCGACACGGGCATCTTGGACAAAGCCCTTTCTTGGTTTGAATCCTATCTCACTGCCTGAAGGGCTGGTACTAGGAAACCTCCTCTTTGCAATATACATCACCTCCTTGGGTCCAATGACACATCCGCATGGATATAGGAACACCACCTTCAACTAAACCTCTCTAAGACTGAACTCTAGTCGTCCCAGCCAATCAGTCTCTCCATCACGATATCAATATCAAAATTACCTCTTCATCCCTTACCCTAACCAAGGTCACAAGAAACCTGGTTGTCATGTTTGTTGACCAGCTATCCTTCTCTGACAATTTTCCTCTATACATCAAATAAATCAGGCCTTTATTTGACTTACGCCACCCAGATCTTGGTCCAGGCCATGGCTATCTCGCGACTCCACAAATGCAATGCTCCTCTGGTAGGCCTCCATCTGTGCACAGTGAAACCCTTGCAGATGGTCCAGAATGCACCTACCTGTCTGGTCTTCGATTAGCCCAAAAGGGCACATGTCACTCTGCTACTATTTGACCTCCACTGGCAACCCATGGCTGCCCGAAATAAAGTCACTAATGGTGCCTTCAGAGTGACTTCTGGGTCTGCTACATCTACATGAACTCAATCATTCAGCCTCATGCTCCTTCTCGACCATTGTGTTTCTCCAAAGACTGTCGTCTGGCACTGACTTCCCTGCACACAAGGAAATCTCACTCCAGACTTGTCTCATCTGTGGTTCCCTAATGATGACCAAGCTACTGAATGCTATCAGAGCAGGGGCATCCCTCTCTATCTTCAAGAACCTCTTGAAGACTTGTGTCCTCCAAGAGCACTCTCCTCTCCTCTCCTAACAACCTTTAGCAACCTAACATGTCTAACTAGCTCTTACTAAGCACTTTTGGTGAACTCCTTTAGTTTATCTCCTTGAAATTATTAATAGATGTGGTGCTTAGCACTTACGCCCTCATTTGTAAGTTGCTAAAAGTGACTGCCAAATGAGTAAATGTCTTACTGAGCCTTCTTGGAGACTTTCACCACTGGCAGCAGCCTCAGAAAAGCCTCTTCCGAAGCAGAGTACTGGGTCAAGTCAAACACGTCCAGATCTTTTTCTGATGACAGTAAGATGAAGACCAGAGCTGACCACTGAGCAGGAGACAGTTTATCTGGAGAGAGACTTCCTGATCTCAGGGACTGTTGGATCTCCTCCACTAGAGAACGATCATTCAGTTCATTGAGACAGTGGAACAGGTTGATACTTCTCTCTACAGACAAATCCCCATTGATCTTCTTCTTAATGTACCAGATTGTTTCTTGATTGGTCAGAAAGCTACTTCCTGTTTGTCTCACCAGGCCTTGCAGGAGACTCTGACACGTCTGCTGTGAAAGGCCCAGGAGGAAGCGAAGAAAGAGGTCCAAGTGTCCATCTGGACTCATTAAGGCCTTGTCCACAGCACTCTGGTAGAAGTGTGTCTCTGCAGATTGAACTTTTTCTCTTTTGGACTTCTGGTAGGTTGATTGTTCTTCCGACAGCAGATTGTCTCCAGAGTTAATGAAGGTCAGATGGACATGAAGAGCAGCCAGAAACTCCTGAACACTCAGATGGACGAAGCAGAACACTTTGTCCTGGTACAGGCCTCTCTCCTCTATAAAGATCTGTGTGAACACTCCTGAGTACACTGAGGCTGCTCTGATATCGATGCCACACTCTGTCAGGTCTGATTCATAGAAGATCAGGTTTCTTTTCTGCAGCTGCTCAAAAGCCAGTTTTCCCAGAGAAACAATCATCTTCCTGGTCTCTGGACTCCAGTGTTGATCTGTCTCAGCTCCTCCATCATACTTGACGTTCTTCAGTTTTAGTTGAACCACCAGGAAATGAATGTACATCTGAGTCAAGGTCTTGGGCAGCTCTCCTCCCTCTCTGGTTTTCAACACCTCCTCCAGAACTGTAGCAGTGATCCAGCAGAAGACTGGGATGTGGCACATGATGTGGAGGCTTCGTGATGTCTTGATGTGGGAGATGATCCTGCTGGCCTGATCCTCATCTCTGAACCTCTTCCTGAAGTACACCTCCTTCTGTGGGTCAGTGAACCCTCTGACCTCTGTCACCATGTCAACACACTCAGGAGGGATCTGATTGGCTGCTGCAGGTCGTGTGGTTATCCAGAGGCGAGCAGAGGGAAGCAGGTTCCCCCTGATGAGGTTTGTCAGCAGCACGTCCACTGAGGTGGACTCTGTAACATCAGTCAGGATCTCAGTGTTGTGGAAGTCCAGAGGAAGTCGACACTCATCCAGACCGTCAAAGATGAACACGACCTGGAAGTGATCAAACCTGTAGATTCCTGCTTCTTTGGTTTCAGTAAAGAAGTGATGAACAAGTTCCACCAAGCTGAACTTTTTCTCTTTCAGCACATTCAGCTCTCTGAAGGTGAATGGAAATGTGAACTGTATGTCCTGGTTGGCTTCGTCTTCAGCCCAGTCCAGAGTGAACTTCTGTGTTAAGACTGTTTTCCCAATGCCAGCCACTCCCTTTGTCATCACTGTTCTGATTGGTCCGTCTCTTCCAAGTGATGTTTTAAAGATGTCTTGACATCTGATGGTTGTTTCTGGTCTGACGGGTTTCCTGGATGCTGTTTCAATTTCTCTGACCTCATGTTCATCATTGACCTCTCCTGTCCCTCCCTCTGTGATGTAGAGCTCTGTGTAGATCTGATTCAGAAGGGTTGGGTTTCCTGCTTTAGCGATCCCCTCAAACACACACTGGAACTTCTTCTTCAGGTCACGTTTATGTTTATGGTGACAAACTCCAGCAGACGTTCCTAAATAGAAAAACAAAGAATGTTAGTGATTCATGAAGAATGACCTAAGTGACCTAAAAGTCAATGACCTTTTGATTTCCCTAAAGAATGCATGTCGCTCCCTCTGTGTTGAGATATTAGAGAATATCAAATTTCTCCACCATGCTAAATCTTTAGAGAAATCCTCTTACTGGTCTGCAGACAGTCAGCCAGCTCCTCCTGCTTCATTCTCCTCAGGAAGTTCACTGTGATCTTCAGGAATGCCTCTTCATCCTCACCATCCAGCACCTCCTCATCCTCCCTCTGATTCTCTGAGCATTCTGGGTAATCTGGACTCAGAAGCCTCTGGATCTTCTTCAGCTCGTTCTTCACAAAAGTGACCATGTTCTCCTCCAGCAGCTGGAACAGAAAACTATATAAATGACACTATCAAACTAAAACCATGGACCCAAACATCAGATCCATGTTGGACAGACTGATAATCCACTGGTCTGAAAAGTGCAACATGGAGATTATTGTGAACACAACAGATGACACAGTAGTTGTACATGTACAGACCATAAATAAGGAGTCCAGCTGTGTTTGATGCTGCTGGGCAGACTGACCACTGGGAACCTCTGAGCTCTCCTGGTCCACTCTGTGGAGGAATCATGAAGAATGAGTTCACATTATGTCTGTCCACACAGAGACAGACACAAGCTTAAGGTCCATGAAGTCATGTTTGGATGTGAACAGTGAGTCAGACGACTCCCTGTAGTGGTAAGGGTTACTAGTCCTGCTGATCCCACTGAGAATCAACAGCTCTCTGCAGCTCTTTGTTGCTTTCCGCCCAGTGTTTCACCAACCCTCCATATAGCTCTTTCTCCCTCACTGAACACTGCTGAAGTGCCCTGGAGCAAGGCACCTACAACCTGCTGCTCCAGTGGAGCTGCTCAGTGTCTGCTTGAATCAGACCGGTTGTACTGGGCAGCTCAGTATGAACAATGACAATGAACCAGTAAAGTGTCACTGAGTAAATGACATTTAAACATTTTAAGGGATCAGTTTACTCCATCAGAGGTCTTTGTCCGATGGTTGAACAGCATCTGAAGCACACAACTTCCTGCTGATTGGTCAGCTGTGTGCAGGTGAAAAACATGTTCAATCTTTGAATAAAAGCAACAATTTTTTAAAATTCTGACCTTCCATCGACAGACTGTCTGAAATTCAGAGGAGGACTAATAGATCGGTTGCTCTTTATGGACACACAGCTTGGCCCAGGTTCAGCTCCAGGTTCAGCTCCAGGCTCAGCCCCAGCTCCAGGTCCAGGTCCAAGTCCAGGTCCAGCAGAGTCTGGTCTGTGCTGCTGCTCTGGACTTGAACACAACACACACAGAGCTTTGAGTGTGAATAATGATGAAGCAGTGATCTGAGAGCTGAGCTCTGACATGGAGAAGAATCATGGACAGTTAGAGATCCTCATCTCACCTCTGAGCTCCGGTCTGGCTCTCAAGTTTCCCGCACACAGTGGTTTTAGAGGGAGGGGCTCCCTCCTCTCTGTCCTCACACTGATCCATGCTGCTGAGTTCACATCCACATCAGCTCACACACACTTCCTACCTTCATGTGGAGAGAAACACACATCATTCATCTGCACATAAAAAATATCAGCTGCTCCTCCACTGATTGACTCTTCTTCTCTGTTTCATATAGAGGAAGCCGACATCACCTAGGTTACTACTACTATCCGTCCACTACATGGAGCACAACAACTCTCCCATATCAAACACAAACTTATTATGTTTGATAGTATTATTACAGATAATCCATCTACAGAAAGATTCAACGTGCTGAAAAATATCACATTACCGTTATTATAATACCATTAATTATCAAACAGAACCCGCGTGCAGCGTCTAATTCAAATGAATCACCGCGGCTGTGCGTAGAAATAGCAACTACGTGTTCAACGACCGTTAACTAACTGGTTCTACTTTTCCATCACCACGAAACAACATGGCGGATTCTAAATATTGGAAGTCCGCCAAGACTTTACAGTTATAGCTCTAACAGCACAATAACTCCTACTACGGTTTCTACAGTAACGACAGGTATAAAAGAATAAGAGTAAAAAAAAAAGATTAACAACTGCTCACATTAACTTCCGGGGATAAAATGATCTGCGTCAGTGTTCGTCCAAAGTGAAACTTAACGTCAACAAGGAAACGGTCCGAGCAGCCTGTGAGTGAGAGGAAGTGGAAGGAGATAGAGTTGTGACGTTCACGAACGAACCGAATCTTTTGACCGGCTCTTTTTTTTTTTTTTTTTTTTTT
>NW_019525403.1:3109474-3109967 GCF_002814215.2 Seriola lalandi dorsalis | reverse complement strand
GGAAGGGCAAGTGACCTGAAACGAGAGGAGAGTTACTTTTCAAAATAAAACAGGAAATGACAGGACAAGACAACCTCGCCACGGTGTGACAAAAATCAACCACCAGCGGAAATAACGCTGACGAGGTCTAACAAATGAAATCCCAAATATCCTGATGGTTTTAAGTGTTTCAATAATTAAGGTAGGCTGAACTTTTAAAGCTGAGGATGTGTCATGAATTTTGAAGTTCAATAACCAGAAGAAAGAATGAAACGTTTTTCAGAAATAATGATTTGCAGATGGATGGTATTTTTAAATCTTAAGAAAAGGCTCAAAACCTGCCAGAGGAAATTCTTCAAATGAGAAACTTGGCTTGGATTAAGGTTTTATAAGTCTCTTATACCCTTTTGTGGTTGTGGGTTTGATCCTGGACATGTAAGTTTTTTTAAAGTCCATCATCCAGAGGACAGACTGAAAAGATTTTAGGACCAATCCTGAGCATGTCAGTAAGTTT
>NW_019525403.1:3092235-3109424 GCF_002814215.2 Seriola lalandi dorsalis | reverse complement strand
CTCAGTCTGAGTCCAAAAGGTTAGTGAACTTGAGCAGTAGTAAAAGAGATGAATTAAAGATTCAGTTTCGTTATCACAGAGCGTACATTTATTTTCAATATCTAAAAATTTGGATAAGTATAAATTAGTTACATATATATTGTGTAAAATTTTAATGTGCACTTGTTTCACTTTATTGTTAATACAGAATTTGTATGGCAAAAGCCATGCTCTTTGCCAGTTAATATCTGTAAAGGTGTTATTCCAAAAAGCTTTCCCTCTAGGGCTAATTTTTCTTTTTTCATAAAATGTGTTACGAATGTGTTTATTATTGCAATTACTATCCATTATGTCTATGCCATTTACAAATAAGAGGGATTCTATCCTTAGAACTTCTTGAAATTGCAGGTGACTCTTCATCAGGTGGGATAAGCCGCAAGGAATAGCTTTTACTACAGAGTTAAATTCTTTGCTCGTTACAGGAAAGGACTTAATAAGAAGACTTTGAAATTTTGAATCTTTGTTTAACCGCAAAGGAATTTTCCCATTTTTCACACAGATTGTAAAGTAATAAAGCAACTGAGCTGTACTCGCCACCTCGACTTTAAAAACAAGATCTCAACAGAGCTGGGTTGCCTTGATTGGCACCTCATTCACAGAACAACACGAGGAATGAAGCAAGTTTAAGATCAGTCATCCAAATTAAAGGCAGATGTAGGAAGGTTGAAATGTTATCCCATTCCTCAATTTAGGTTTAAGAGTAGAATCGGTCACAATTATTATTTCTTTTTCAAACTTTGCCCGCTGAAGTGCTATAGCTCAACATGCTATAGCTGGTGCATCTCTGGATATTTGACTAGGTGGAAAGAATTAGAGCTGATAGGATCCCTCTTCAAGCGATTATTTCTGATATAACACTAGTCAAACATCTATCAGACATTTATTGGTCTCTAAAGATTTGGAAGGAAGTTCAAAAATTGTGCAATATACAGAAAATGGCAAAACTGTTGAGGTGGTGAGCCTTTGACAGCTATTTAAGAATATAATTTGACACAGCAGGACTTCTATAGATTTCCCAATGCAACGCTACTTGAAAAACAATCCTAAAAGATGCTGATTCGGAGAATCTAGAGGATGGAATGAAGAAACTTTTTTTAAATCGTCCTATAATTCTAAATCTAAAACTAAGATTATTTCCAGGATATACAAGTCTTTCTTAAACATAAAAGCAGGAGATACAGTGGAAAGCCACAAGCTTGCTTAGTTGTTAATTCTAAGTTAATTCTAAGTGTCCAGTTCCATTCGTTATCAATATATAACCAATAACTCCGATTTCTGGAGACAATGCCAGGTCGATAAATGCGGATCATTATCATATATTCTGATCCTGTGGAAGAATATCCATCAGACTTTAAAGGATGTATTCAGAACCACTATCCCTTTTAGATTTGATGCTCTTTACCGTTGCAATATCCCGCAAGAGATATACTCCAAAGATAGAACCCTAGAGAGAGAGAGAGAGAGAGAGAGAGCGAGAGAGCATAGTGTAAAATCTGTTCTACATTTGCTCCATTGTGGTTGAAGAATTCAGTGGGGTGACACCAACTACAGACATGGTGAGTATATCTTCTTATTTTGACATATTAAAGACAAGGGGATTAATACTAATATACTAATATAATATTCTTTCAGAGATGTAACATCGCCAACAATTGTCCATTGTAATGTTTTTGGGTTTTGAGTCAAAGAATGAATTGACGCAACCAAATGTTTTGTTCTTCTCACCACTAAAAACAATATAAAAAAATGTCATATTGCAAGTTCTATATTTGACATTTGTTTTTCAAAGGTCTATGGAAAGGATATGAAGTTACAGATTGTTTTCTATATTTGGCTGTTGGCACAGTAAAAATTCTGAAATATCATAGATAGATAGATACTTTATTTATTCCCGAGGCAAAATTCATTTAAAAGACCTGAGAACTGCAGCGTACCTGCAGTTTTTAATTCTTGATATATTCTTAAGGTGATAGAAGGCTGACTTTGTATTTGTCTGGCTGTTAAAATTCAGGTCTGAGTCCACGACTACATCAAGATTTCTGGCTTAGTTTTGTAGTTTTTAACATTATCGATTGAAGCCGAGTGCTGATTTTTAATCGCTCTTCCTTGGCCGGAAAAACAATTACTTCGGTTTTGTCTTTGTTTAATTGATTCCGGCACATCGAATCGTTCAGATGTGTAATTACCTATAGACACAAAGTAGTCCCTGTCCTTTGAGCAGGATTCAAACCAGTTCAGTACCAGCAAGTCCCACCCAGTTTTCCAGTCCGTCTAGTAACATGTTGTTGGAGATATGTTTTTCGCCACCTGCATTCAGCTTTTCGACACTCTCTTTTTTCCATGGAGATCCTTTCTTACCAGAGACAACCTTCACCTTAGTGGGTACAATAGCACTCTCTAGGAAAACACAGGAATGATCAGAGAGAGCAACATCAGTCACCGCAACCTTAGAAATGTTCCGACCCTCGGAGATGATTAAGTCCAGTGTCCTGAGGCTTAAGTTGAGTCATCAGCCGATACATGGCTATCGATTCTAGCATGCGGGTTTGAAGTGAGCATGAATGCAAAGCATAATCATGGTCGGAGTAACAGTTTCACAACTAACCCAGTGATACAACACTTCCTGGTCTCCCCCTATCCCATGGGTGAGCCATGCTGATGTCAGCCATGTGTTCGGGCCAAGGAGTCCGCAGAAGGAAAGTTGGAATGTGAATATGTTGCAATTGACTAAGTTTTTCCAGTAGCAGGGAAAAGTTTTTTTTTATGGCTCTCTGAGCAAGATCCAGTGTGGATAAAAACTTTCATATTGCTTGGGTGTGTAGAGAGGATAGCTACTAATATCTGTTAGCTTCCTGACAGATGTGTCAGTCATGGTTACATTTTCAGTCTTTGCCATTTCTACACGCTTAGTTATTGAGTCCCCGATCAAAAATATTTGCATATCTAGGTTCAGCATCATTAGTACTAGTTTTTGGGTACAATGACATAATTTACACAAAGTATGAAGCAAATCCAAGATAGTCAGGCAGGAAAATTTTCGAAAATCTGTTGATTTGACATGGGATTACCCAGTACGGAACACACACAGCAACAAGCGTATGTTAGACAAACTAAAAACATGAATATCATTAAAAGCAAAAAATTTCTTTATACATCATTTAACCGTAACACAAATAACTGAGGAGAGGGGTGTGTAATTTGTGTTGTGTGTATATTTCAGTATCATATTAAACATATTCTGCTGTTGATTTTATAGTATTAAAGTTTGCCAATTGGCAAACAATTGTAAATATTATGTGGGAAATTGATGTACTCTGTAGGTCCTGCAGCACCTCATTATTTGTCGATTAAGTATTATTAACATGTATGTATTTTGTGATGACATGCTCTTTGAATTTTAACACTGGTGACTAGATGAAATCTTTCTGTTCTTTGTAGTATGGATTTATCAACAGCTGCCTCCAGTCTCTGGTGGTGGAGAGGTTTGGTCAGGAGACCTGGGACAAACTGAGGTTTGGGCGTAGATACACACATATACATTATGAAAATATATATTAATGGATGATGACAATTGTGATGTTAAAAGTAAAGGTCATGTTTTTTGGATAGCTCTTTACCAGGGGTCCAGGATACCTTCATGACATATACAGTTTATGACGATATCCTGACACTAAGACTGGTGGAGGAGGTCTGCTCACTGCTGGGTAAGAGTTCAAATTCCTTTATATCCTGGCATCAGCCTTTCATTTCATTCATATCAGACTTCAAAATTTTCCCACCAATATTTCAGAACAGTCCGACCATCTGAGATATTTTGTACATTTTGATTGGTCATCGTGACGGCACTGTGGCACTTGGATAGATGATCATATCCATAAAAACGTGATTACAGTCTGGCTAGTTAGTTAGTGTCTTACTCAATGTAAGGTCAGTGCAGTGCAATAAGTTGAAATTGAATTACACTGTTTTGTTAAGTTGGAATAAAGTATAATTATCGTGTCCAATCAGCTGGCTTTACCGAAGGTGTAGAAATATCTGAGAGTATATGGGGGAAAACTGAGCAACTGTCATAGAAAACTGTCTGAATACTTATGTCAATGTGATGTTTCAGTTTTGCCTTTTTTTGGTACATTTGAAAAATGTCTAAGAATCTGTTGTCACTTTTTCATTATGGGATTTAGAGCGATGAGGGGAAAAATGACTGGTATCACTTTACAACGAGACTACCCTTATAAAGTATTTACGAACAGTTTATTACTAGTTTATCAATTAGCTCGTTAACACTTTATAAATCTTTTACATGCTGTTACAACACATTAGATAAGGAGAATTGCCGCCTTGCAGTTGTCTACCTCCACCACTCACACTAGTTATATATTGTTTATCCAGAATCATATGACATATTAACCATTTGTGTGAAATGTCAATGTCGGCATTTAAGTTTACAACCATTTATTTATCAGATACAAACATTTCTAAAGTAGTGAAAGTGTAAAACCCATCATCATTTATTAACAAGTTACTATTATTTATAACTGGTAAAAGGGAGCCTTATTACCAGCTATTACCAGTTACCAGTTACTAGTAACTCATAAATAAATGATGTGTTTCACATTTTACAATAAGGTTATAAATGGTCATTTGGTAAAATGAATGAATAGAAAGCATCAACTCAATCCTGCCAATGCATCAATGTAGGAAAAATATGTTTTTACTTGTTTATAATTGTTTATTCATAAAGTGTTCAAATCCAAATTGATAACTTAATTATAAACCATTTATAAACCCTTTATAGGAATTAGGTAATCTTACTGTAAAGTGGTTACCAATGAATTTAAGTGATATTGACAGAACAAATTTTTGAAAACAGAAAATGTAGCGACATAAATGTGGAAACTTCTCATTGTAATAAATGAGTAAAAGGAAGAATCTCATAGTTATTGCAGATAATATGTTTTTGAACTTTCTTGAAAAATGAAAGCGTGTAGGCGTCTGAGGTGTGAACCTGACGTGATAACTCAGGGTGTTAACGATGTCCCCGATGAAATCCAACAGGTTACACCCAGTGGGTGTTTATATAATTATTTAAACTCATGGCAGGTGCATTAAAAAAAAAAAAAACAATGCTACAAGCTTCACCAGTTTGAACCAGTGTGTTTTCTTTGAACAAAAGAGCTGTTACTCATCAAAAAAAAGTGTTACTATAATTCGGTAAAATTCTGGTAAAAAAAAAAAAGGGTATTCATCGCTTCTTTTGGGGGTAATGATTCCGGTTCTGCTTTAATTTAATTTAATTTAATTAAATTTAATCCCCTGTGAATGATTATTAAATGCATACATTTTGTATTTATTAGGCTCCACCATAGCGGCTGCTTTGTACATGATGGGTAAATTATTTATTTATACATGTACAGATCATATTTTACGTGGATAGAGTGAGAAACAATGAGTGCAGATGTGTAAGACATAACAAGAACTGTTTATTCCGGACATGTCAACAGGTTATTAAGCTCTTCCTAAGGGGCTAATTATCTAGATCTTTTGGGGAATAGGCTGTAATTGAATATCTGTGTTGTAATAAGACAAACATGAGTGCTGGGAGGTCAATATATAATTATATTTCATTAATATATCTATAATGTTTTGTGACACTGTTTCAGATGTTTCTGCCGACGTATTTCTGAAGCTCTTTGGAGAACATTTCTTTAATTTTTGTAAGCAAGCCGGCTATGACACCATGCTGCGGACACTGGGAGGAAATCTGATTGAATTCATTGGAAATCTGGATGCTCTCCATAGTTATCTGGCTCTGTCCTATCAGGTATGCTGGTGTGTCATTATTCCTATTTATATACCGATGACACGGATGAGACTTTGGTCATAGCTTGATGCATTTGTTAAGCGTGTTAAATGGCTAAAAGTCTGTTTATAGTCCTGTTTTTCTGGGAGCTAAATTTGCTGCTTAGCTATTCGTTAGCATACTTGCTAATGGCGTGATAGCATTTACGTACAGGCTTTGAAGCACAGCACCAGATAGCACACGGTGTGACGGCACAAGCAGCTTTTTCGATCTAGTTAAAGTTATTCAAGATTAAGAAGCTTCACGAAACAAAGACAGGATCTGATTGGGTTGACCTATGGTCTTGTGCTCCAATCAGAATCAACCTGTTAATTGCAGGCCTGTGGCACAAGGGGTTTTAACCTGTTTATGAAGGGGCTGATTATTGTTTGCTTCCTAATACAAATGTGCTAATTTGCCAGATGAGTGCGAGTGGGGTTATGCTTTTTATGCTTTATCTCCAGCATAAATGTTGTTGTCTGTTTTCAGCCTACAGCAGCATTTTACAGTTTCGGTTCACCTGAAAAAAATGGCAGAGACACACACACACAAAAGATAGATCCATCACCTCCCAGGCACCAACCCATCTCTACACTCACTGCTTTCATGAACTGCATTTGTAGTTCAAACTACCTGTTTCCTATTTCTTCAGGAAATGAACGCACCGTCTTTCCGAGTGGAGATGACGGACGGCGGGAAGATGCTGCTTCACTACTACTCTGACAGGAAGGGCCTGCACCCTATTGTACCTGGTATACTCACGCATCAGTATTTAACATCTGCAGAATAAAATAACAAGACTTTGCCCTTTAACTGGCAAACAGACCACAGTTTGGAGGGATTTACAGACCATCTGCAGCCATGTTGGTTTTATTAGCTGTACACATCACATGCACACATACAAACACGCAACTCTGAACGAAAGCCTGTCACATCCATGGTCATTTTCTGTTGTGTTTCACTCCACCTGTGAAAATGATAGGCATGACATTGGAGTGTGTGTGTGTGTGGCAGCCTGTATGTAAATAAAGCAGTTTGATACTGTGTTAATTTGAGCTATTTCCTGCCATTTTATCTTGTATGTGTCCATGACACCAATCTCATGTTCACTCAACTTGAAAGTTGTTGGTACGGTGGGAGCAGTTAACTTAATATTGTGTAACTCCACTCTTTGTTTAGCTGAATTCTCTGGATAGATTAGAAAAGACTCATGTATGCAAATCAGAACACAGCTTCCTGCATAGCATTAGAAAGCACGATGAGCATCAGTGGAAAAATGTCATTCATTAATAAGCTTTATTTCTCTTCATTAGAAGTAAACACAACACATGGGCCTGCTGTTAACTGTGCCGACAAATAGTAATATTTATCACTATAAAAAGCATGGTTCACACTCCCCCACAGACACACACTACACTCGTAGTAGAAATATTATCCGAGCTACAACACAGATACCTGCAAAGTTACTGCCTCAAGGGACAAAAAATGTTTTTCTAGTAGCTGTTAAAGCTCCACCTCACTATGGTAGAGGATTAGGGCCACATGTGAAATTTTTTTTTTTTTTTTTTTTTTAGAACTTTAATTTTAATCTTAGGATTCTGAGAAAAAAGTCAGAATTCTAAAAAAAAAAAAAAAAAAAAAAAAAATCATATGTGGTCAATTTTAGAAAGTCAGAATTCTGAGATTAATTTCAAAATTCTGCCTTTAATATCAAAATTCTGACTTTAATCTCTAAATACTTAGAAAAAAGTCAGAATAAGTCTGAATTCTAAAAAAATAAATAAATAAATAAAATTCTTACACCAGGTGCAGCACAAAGCATATATCTTTGCTAGTTTCAGTTGTAATTTTTATGACATTTAAAGCGGACATATTATGCTGTGTGCCAGCACTCATCAACAAACTGAAAATGTAATGTCAAAATACACAAAATTGGTTACTAACCAATCAGAAACGTCCTGCTGCAGTTGTAGAGTTTGAACTTCTTCAGCAGCCTCTCCCTCTGGATCAGATTCTGGATAAAAGTCGTGTGGTTGAACCAAATCGCTACCGACGCCAGGTCGCGGGTCACCGTAAACATTAGAGCACGGTGCTAGAAGCCCGAACGGCATCCCCTTCCGGAGAGGGGGTGTGGTCAGGCACAGCTCATTTGCATTTAAAGCTACAGACACAGAAACAGCCTGTTCCGAACAGGGCTGAAAAAGAGGGGTTTACAGGCATGCTGAAATATAGGATCGGAGTGGATTTTTTTAGCAAGAAGCTTCAAAGACGTGTTTTGGGGACCTCTGAGACTTATTTAAACTTGTTGAAAAGGAGCATAATATGTCCCCTTTAAGAACACGCCCTAAATGTACTTGCATACTTGCACCACACGCTTTAGTCCATGTGCTTTGGAACGTTAAAATAGACAAATATCTCCTTTTTCTTACCCCTACCCTGCAGGTATCATGGAGGCGGTTGCCAGGGAGTTCTTTGACAGCAAAGTGACCATGGTGGTTCTAAACCAATCAGAGGAAGATGAGCGAACAGGGAAGAAGGAGCATGTTGTGTTTCTGGTCAAACAGATCAACCAAGTACAAAAGACTATAGACCAGGACTACCCCAGTCATAAAGGGGTGGGTATCTGTGCATGTTTCTACATGTACTGTATATATACTATATATATATGTGTGTCATTGTTTGTTCCCCAGGAGGAATTTTTGAAAAGTATGAAGGACAGATATGTGTCACTGGCTGAGAAGAAGAGTGGCTGGGACCTGATCAGAGCTGTGGTCCTCGCAGAAAAAGGTTTGAATTTATGATTTTATAAACCTGTTCTCTTGACCTTATCTACTGTAGATGCTGCACGGAAGTACTTTACAGACAGCTAAACATTTGAGGAAACAGTCCCAGCTTGGAAGCTCACCTAAAACCTACCTAAACCTAAAAGTGTCGTAGGAAAATGTGTATTTCTGTTTGTGTATAAATGTTGCAATGCAAAATAACTCTAAACCTCATTAGAGTCCGTTGATGCCGGATTGCAACGCAACCAAATGTGACTTTCTGAGTAAGTTAACGATACAGAATGCGACAAATTAAAAGAGACACCGTCATAAAGTCTCTGAACTCTACTGGAGGATCAATACCATTCTTCATAAACATACAGTAGCAAGAAAAAGTATCTAAACCCTTTGGAATGACTTGGGTTTCTGCACTGATTTGTCATTAAATGTGACCTGATCTCCATCTTAGTCACAAATGTAGACCAACACAGTGTCCCTAAACTAATATAATAGAAACAATTATAATATTTTGTACTAATAACCTCAAACAAGAGCTTCCAGTAGCTGCTCATCAGACCTGCTAAATGTTCAGGAGGAGTTTTGGACCATTCCTTTTTAAGGAAATGCTTCAGACATATTCTCAGGATGTTCGGTTTGCATATTTTTCTGCAGGTCATTCCACTGTATCTCTACTTGATTATAGGTCTGGGCTCTGATTGGGCCACTCCAGAAAGTGGACTTTCTTTGCCTGAGGTCATTCTTTCGTAGATTTACTTTGATGTTTAAGGTCATTGTTCTGCTGAATCGCCCAGCTGCTCCTGAGCTTCAGCAGATGGATGTTGGGGTGTAGTGTGCAACGCCCTTTACGCCACACGTAGGGTGTACGCCCGATAGGCTCCAGCCCCCCCCGCGACGCTACTAGAGGATAAGCGGTAGAAAATGGATGGATGGATGGATGGATAGAACATGTAGATGTTAAGTTATTGTGGAAATCCTTCACCAAATTTGATTTTGAGCTTGTTGTGTATAGGTTGGCTACAATGGCCTTTGCACCTCACACATTACATGGAGACAATGAACTTCTCACTTGTTCACATATGGAAAAAAATAACATTAGAAATATTCATTGATTTTCTACCGCTGCAGAGCGACAGAAGAGAGTCGCCAAACATAACGCTTGTCTAACAAAGACAAAGTCGCTGAGGATCAGTAACGTCTCCAGATCAACTCCGAACAACGGAATGAAAAACTTGAAAACGGCTCCGGTGGATGCTTATACTTCAAGATCGCTGATTCGCTCATTTCGCTGTCAATCAAAAAGGGACTCAGCCTCAGACAGATCTTCCAATCACCATGCAGAAGCCGAGCGTCCGGGCCAGCCCACTGTCCCATAGACCCCCAGAGACGCTGAGCGTCCGATGGGCGGGACAAAGCCCAGCATTTATCCAATGACCGTCTAGTTTCGCTGCAGTCAGTAGCTTTTTTTAAGTAAGACAAAGCGACTGTTTGATCCAGAACCAGCAGGTTCAGGATCCACCGCCTAATACCGTATTTATTTTAGCATATTCATATCTATCCATTATATTTATTATATACACACACAACAGACCTAACATGTTTGAATTTAAAGAACTTGTATGATTTAAACAAATTGTCCTTTCACATATGGACAAATATATGTGATGGACCAGCACCTGCCTTTTCTTCTGTGTCCGGCCTCATCAATCATCAACAACCACATTACAGTAACACCTTGGAGTATTCATATAGTCAACACTTTTGTACATATATATATGTACGTATTTTAACTTTTTATTGTTATTTCCTGTTAATATGTTTATTGGATGCCGCACCAAACACCGAGCCGAATATCTTGTAAATAAAAACCTACCCGGCAACAAACCTTATTTTCTGATTCTGCCTTTGTGATGATGTCATCATCCCGTCCTCATGCTGCTGTAGCCTGACTAGCCTTGCCTCCACATTTTTATAGGTAAAAACATACTGTTTGTACGACAAATATCCATAATTTGTTTCAATACTATTAACAATCATTAATGCACATATAAATGATAAAGAACATGGGGAAAAAAACAACATGATTAACTGGACAGGGGCGAAGAGATGAAATGCTGAAGCAGCACGATCTTACACTTTATACCTTTAAGCCTTTAGCTGTTTTTATGATTGTGGTGGAGACATATTGACACTGACGCATTGCTCCAAAATCTCTTATGGTTCAACTGGCTTGAGATCAGGTGCATATGATTCGCATTATCATCATCCTCGAAGCATCAGCGTTCCTTCCAGCACCATCGTCTTACTGTTTCTCCATTCGTTTTTGAGGTTCTTTTAAATTTGCCGCCCATAAAAACCAGGATAAATAAGAGTAGCTTATCCAACGTTGACGAAATGGGTGTGTTTGATTTACTCCCTAGGCGGCCACCGGTGCACCTTCAGACCATGTTACCCAGAAAAGCTGTGGATGGAAGAGAAGGCTTTCTGCAATGCTTTTCCCTTCCATATTGTCTTTGACGAAGACGTAAGGGTCAATGTATCCGACTAAATTTAACTGAATTCTGAAAATATTTTGGGGTTTTGGGTTTAACTTGTCT
The DNA here is from genome assembly GCF_002814215.2 of Seriola lalandi dorsalis. Classification (NCBI taxonomy): domain Eukaryota; kingdom Metazoa; phylum Chordata; class Actinopteri; order Carangiformes; family Carangidae; genus Seriola; species Seriola lalandi. Next base: position 3,098,169 of record NW_019525403.1, on the reverse strand, counting down.
GTCTGTCACTGTTTTCTAATCCGTCAGCTGAAGATAAGGCAGACAGGGGTGAATATACAGAAGTTTGTTCCAGGTCTTCAGGCCAGAGACGCTACACTGGATCAGCACTTCACTGTTATACACCCACAGGTAAAAACACAGCCGCAGAGCTAAGAGTTCATAGATTTAGTAACAGAGGTGTGAGGGGTGTAAAACAACACTAACAACTGGAATGAACTGAATAGTGCAGTATGGAATCACAGCATTTAATCCTGGAGAGGTTCAATTTGCTTAGTTGATCTTTAAATATAGAATATATGCACATGATCAAGCAAGTATGTAGTTAAGATATCTATTCTGACCTACCACATATACAAATATACAAACCAAAACAGAAAATACATCATGGGCACGTATTGAAAATATTTTAAAGGGTAAAAGTAGCTCCTAACTTGCCGATTTAGGAGAAACTCCTAAAAAACGACGGGCGTGTCAGTCCTAACTTTAGGACTCCTATGAGTAATTCACAAAGCCGCTTAGCTCTAAAAGTAGCTGCTAAGTCTGGGTTAAGCTTGTATTTGTTTATTTCTCAGTGTTTTTTTTGTTGTTGTTATTATCACTGCGGGATGCTGCGCATGCGTTTTCACCTGCACACACCTGTCTTTCATCAACCAATCGATGTTGTCCCTGCAAGCAAGCTCGTCCTTGAAAACTGACGTAAGCCATAGCAACAGAGTTGCACTCTTAGCTAAGGAGTTTTCACTTTTCCTTAGTGAAAGTTGGACGCAGCAGCTTTGTGAAGAGGACTTAGGACTTCTTTGGTTAGAAACTTTTAGTGCAACTCAGGAGAACTCTTAGTGGTAAGATAAAATGCTTTGTGAATAGAGGCCCTGATCACTACAATGACAACAATGCTGATTAGTGACAACAACAGCCACTTAAACTCAGCTGGATCTGAAACAAGGAGATTTATGTATTGCCCTCCCCGACCCGGTGTGTCCAGGAAGGTGTATTTCTAAATCCTGCTGCTGTCTGTATGTATAAAACAAAGAAGCAAAACTTTAGCTTCCTTATAGCTTGACTGCAGGATTTATTCTGCAGCACTGCCTCCAAGAGGTTTCTAGGTTCCTCACAGGCGATATGCGCCACCTATTGACCTATTCAAGTATTGCACTAACATATTAACAAGCGAAGTAGAATAAGTGAAGTACAATGAAATTAGCATTTAACCAGTATTAACAACACTATGAAATAAAAAAATAAAGTCAGTCTTTATCATTTAACTTATTATGTGCTTCTAATACAATAGCATTGAAGGCATATATTATTATTCTACATACTTATTCATCTTCCGTATCAAAATTTTGGCACGTGCATGCGGATTAATTGGGAATGGTGTGCTATGACTTGTGCGATTTGATTAACCATGGTGACATAAAAGGCGATGAAGGGAGAAAAAAATTCCCATCAACCGCAATACAAATTCAGGAGCTGATTTCCCGAGAAATCCATCGCTACTCTTTCTGAACAGTCACATTTTTGTTCTTAAGCCCATAAGTCCTTTTACATCTTTCGTCGATCTCACGTTTTCCATCGAGGTCGCAGTGAAGTGGTTAGAGAGGAGATTATTTTGATATTTCGTCCGAGCATTCCAGGATTATCCTTAATGTGCAAACCTCCAAAAAAAAAAAAAGGCTACAGTCTCTCTACTCTCCAGCCTTTGTCAATGGGACATGGTCACACTCGTGAAAATGAAAAATGCCTTTGGAGAAGTTACATTGTGGTAAATTGTGCCATTGATTATTGAAGTGAAACAGAACATTTTCATCTCATGTAATGTATCAAAGCAAGAAAAAATCAACACCAAATTACTTATAAAATGTTTATTTAAAGACAGCAGCAATTAAAACACAATAGCTGTTTTAAGGATTACCCAAATACAGACAAAGATAAAGGTGCAAGGAGGTAATTTAATAACAGAACTGAAGTAGTTGCAAGACAAAAAAAAACTCAGAACAGGGATGTAGGACGTACTATCAAAATAAAGCAGGAAATTACTCCAAAGAGTCCAAATCATAAGTTGAATTATGAAGTGTAGTAGAATAGTGTAAATATTAAAGCCTCTTTCTCCAGGTGACTTTAACCATTGAGAGCATCAGGAAATTCATCAACAGTCAATTTGTCTTGAAGAACTACAATGACCAACATTCCACGCTCAAACTAAGAGGTAAAACACAACTGCAGTCATTTTTATAAGCCACGCCCACAACCGATCGAATCAACTTCATCTATAGCTATAGAAATACAAGATGAGAAACCTTCTGCAGTGCAATTCTGTGTTTATCTGTGTTTTATCTGCAGGTCAGATGTTGTGGATGGATTCTCTTGGCTGTATGTTGTACCTATGTTCTCCAAAGCTACGAAGCCTCAAGGAACTCCGAGACGTCGGCCTTCACCTGGCTGACCTGGCCCCGCACGACGTCACCCGAGACCTGGTTCTTCTCAACCAGCAGCGTCTAGCAGAAATGGAGCTGACCAACCAGCTGGAGAGAAAAAAAGTAAAGCGGCCTCTGGGTAATGTAGTCTTTGGTGAGAGTCCGGACGAACCGGCGGCTCAGTTTATAACGGGAGAAGAAACAGCTCGATGGAGATGATAATGTTGTGGTATAAAATGAGATCATGATGTCTCAACAACTACTGGATGAATTCACATGTTCATGTTTCCCACAAGATGAATTATAACATTGTGGGTCATATTCAGTATATTAATTCAGTTATTTTTAATTGCTTTTTATGTCATGATTAAATGAAAAACATAAATGTTAAATGGTTATTATTTCGTTTTTAATCTTTAATAAATGAATGTCACATTAAAATCGAATCACAAGACTGAAAACAAACTGAAGAGATGTATTTTATTTCAGTGTTGTCCAGCAGAGGGCAGCAGCGACCCGCCAAAGCTAAATACACTGTAACTAGTTCCCATGAGTTTTCTCATGAGGTGAGAGGAGGGAGAGTGACACACATCATTTAAATGGAAAACACTCAACTTTCCAGTCACAGGTTTGGTGTGTGGGCCATAGAGCTAATCCGCAACAGACAGGCTTTCGCATTAAAACAATTTCCTGTCGGTGAGTGGCCTGAAGGGGGCGCTGCTGTTCACTCTGCATTTGTAGTTGTAAGCGATGGATTGCGCTTCTGGCAGCTGTACAGACACTTTAGTGGGATCTTGTTGGCTGAACTCTTGGTAAGTGTTGAGAGCTACATTCATCAGTTAGCTGGGTTAACAGTAGCCTACAGTAAACATCTGGTTTAGGGAGAAGGATAAGCTAATGCTAACCATATTATCTTATCAAATCAAGCTGTTTAGTCAGTGAAATGTGTACACACTGATTGAAATTGACTTGTCATGATGACCACTCATTCACTTTTCAGTTTAGAAATGTTTTATCAACCTTCGGTTTATACAGATTTGAATCTTGAGAATATGTGTAGAGTGTTTTAAAGGTGACACAGCAGTGTGTGTGTGTGTGTGTGTGTTTGTGTGTGTGTGTCCAGGAGGAACTGAGAATCCTGTCGCATCACCTGGAGGCTGAAAAACAGAAGACTGAAACTCTGCTGTACGCCATGCTTCCACGTCACATCGCCAACCAGCTTAAAGACGGGAAGAGCGTAAAGGCAGGTGAGTCAGTCAGTCAGTCAGTCAGTCAGACAACCCAGGTGTGTGTGTCTGCTTTTCTATTCCTTTAAGTATTTATTCATTTATTTTGTTAAATCCCCATTAGCCAGTCTTTTGTGACCAGGCTACTGCTCCAGGGGCCCCCCTAAATCTCTAATACACATGGCAGCTCTATTTCATCACTTCACTTTCCATTTCCCATCTTCAGAAAAATAACAAACGTAAAATTCTTATACACAGGAAAGTCATAGTGTTTTATACATATCTATCTCTTATCTGTCTTTTCCAGGGGAGTTTGAGGTGTGCACTATTTTGTTCAGTGACGTGGTCACCTTCACTAACATCTGCGCCGCCTGCGAGCCCATCCATGTCGTCCACATGCTTAACTCCATGTACTCGAAGTTCGACCGACTCACGAACATACACGACATCTACAAGGTATTATCTTTGCTGGATCTCCCGGTTTCATCTCCACGGGAGGGTCAGGTTCAGTTGCGTTTGAAATAAATATTTATAGATACAGTTATAAAAGACCAGTCACGCTCAAACAATGAAGATATTGTGTTGAAGCCAAAATGCGCCGTTGTATTAGATTATCGTTGTATATATATTAATAGACCATAATTACAGTAAACAACTATTTGTCACATCTAGCTCCCACTCTTAGGTCTTGTCTGTCATTCCAGCCATTCCCCTGTGTCTAAATGTTCTTAGACTAAGCTGTCTGTGCAAATTCTCATTCGTCCAGGTCATTGTTATCTCTCTCTCAGATTAAATCGAAGGCAACTGGACTTGTATTTGTCTGTGGAAGACGTTCCGCCTCTTATCCAAGCGGCTTCATCAGTTCTTATGTATTGGTCTCTCTAGTCCGCACTAGTCTGACCAAGAAAGTGGAGTAGGACCCAGGTCATTGTTATCTCTTTCTCAGATGAAATCGAAGGCAACTGGTCTTCCACAGACAAATACAAGTCCAGTTGCCTTCGATTTAATCTGAGAAAGAGTTAGACTAAGCTTCACTTTTGTGACATGGATTCTTGGACAATGGATTGGATACCTCCGGCTGCTCTTAACACCTTTTTTACAATAAACTGTCGAACTTTTCTTGTTATGTGATACTTTGATACTGGTCAAATATTTTTTTCATTGGTTTCCTAAAGGTTGAGACTATTGGAGATGCGTACATGGTGGTGGGGGGAGTCCCAGTCCCTATAGAGACACATGCTCACAGAGTGGCGAACTTCGCTCTGGGGATGAGGATAGCCGCCAGAGAGGTGACAAACCCTGTAACAGGAAAACCCATACAGGTGAGCAGTGGTTTCTGAGTTTCTCATCTGACCAACAAAACCTGAGCAGTGAAATTCCTGAAGGGAAGGGGAGGAGGAATTATAGTCTGTGGTTCTCCATTTGGTTCTTTGATGGCACATACAGATCAGATCAGTTTTTACTGCTTTGAGGACTCCTTATGTAGTTGTCTTGTATTCCAGCCTGTGTGTATGTGATGACGTGGTGTGTGTGTTTCAGATCCGTGTGGGTCTCCATACCGGCCCGGTGTTAGCTGGGGTGGTGGGGGAGAAGATGCCCCGATACTGCCTGTTTGGAGACACCGTTAACACTGCGTCCAGGATGGAGAGTCATGGACTACCTGACCACATTCACCTCAGCGCCTCCACATACAGGTGTGTGTGTGTGTGTGTGTGTGTGTGTGTGTGTGTGTTGTCTCACCATCTGCCTCATAACAGCCAGGGACTCCAAACTAATGATGCACTAATGTGAGTGATACTGAGTCTTGGATCCACACTTAGGAATTTACTGATACTGATTAATATCAAATCACGGCCAAGTTTGATGGATGGATGGATGGATGGATAGATAGATAGGAGGTCTGATGTGACACTTTGTTGATACAACCACAGGAGCAAAATTGCAGAATTTATTTTAGCAGAAAAGCACTGGCTGGTGAATTTTATCCCGTACATCCAAAGCTTCCTTATTTCGTAAAAACTGAATCTCAGTGTCACAGAGCATCAGCTAACAAACCTCATTTTATGCTTTTACATTTGTGATGAAAAGTCAACAGCAGCTTAGTTTAAATATCCTTTAATATCATGTGGATCATACTCTTACTGTTGTAAACATTTAAACGTATGTATCTAAGACAGCTGCCCAATTGGCAATAAAGTCCTGCACATACATGGCTGAAGTACAGTAGGATCTTGTAGAACTTTACTTATTCTTCTTCTGGCTCTCTGTATACTCTTTGCAATCCCCACATTCCC
>NW_019525403.1:3090969-3092175 GCF_002814215.2 Seriola lalandi dorsalis | reverse complement strand
AGTGAGCTGAAGGACGCAGGGTTCAACATACAACAGCGTGGGCAGATCGAGGTGAAGGGTAAAGGCCACATGACCACTTACTTCCTGTTGGGGAACCTGTTGGCGTCAGAAGAGAGCATCATGGGAAGAGAGGTTGGGAAGAGTCTTTACACGGAGGTCCTTGATGACCAGAGAAAACCAGGTGAAGAAGAAAAGATACATGGAACTGTAAAGACTGTAAATTTCTGTGTTGTGAACATGTGGACTTCAGTAAACTGTGTAATTCAACTTAAATCTTTCATTAGATTCTGATGTGAAAACCGATCCCGATGAGCCTGAACACAGAGACACCTTCTCAGATGGAGTCACCGCCCCGGACCCCTCTCACTTTGACGCTACCCCCCCTTTCTCCTGGGACATCACCCCCCCATATGAGACCAACAGCTGCAACACACCTGCAAACGATGTCAACAGCAGACTGTGTGTTTTACTGTGACTGAGGAGACCTTCAGTCCTCTGATAGCTCACTGAGATTTGACCATTCGAGAGGTGTGTGCGGTAAATACACCAAAAATATGCTCATTTCACTACAGCTCAACAAGGAGACAGCTCTACAGCTAGAATAGCTCACTCTCATTGACACCTAATGTAATCGTCTTTTTTTTCAAAAGAATCTCACTCTGTCTTCGCACTGAGCTTACTCACTCGTTTTAAGGAATATCTGAATAAAATAGAGACTGTAGAAACTTCTGGCTTCAGTGTCTGGCACGGTGTTTTCGGTTTTTGAAAAGAAGTAACGGTTTTCTCATAATTTGCAGTTGTTTTGAAGCCATGTAGAAGCCAAATTCTGGGCGGATTTTCACATTGCCATGGCAACGGCAGCTCCTGACCTGTGTGCGTGCGTGCGTGCGTGCGCCTAGCAACCAGATAACCAACTCTCCAAGCTCTGCTAGCTTAACATTAGCCGCATGTTAGGTCTTAAATCACATTTAGTTAGGTCTTAAATATGTAAGTCCATTTACTTCTTCCTTTGTTGCTTTTCTTTTTTGTTTTGTTAAAAGAGTGAATGAAGTTGTGACGGTCTCCGCTGAGACAGAGGAGAGGAGAAGCTACTAGCCCTCTCTCGCTGTCACTTCTAGTCGCGTTGCTCTCCTCCCCAGTAATGTTAAATTTAGCACAGAAAGAAACATAATAGTGGTAATTTAAATGGCGGTTCATGGGATTTAT
>NW_019525403.1:3081684-3090933 GCF_002814215.2 Seriola lalandi dorsalis | reverse complement strand
TTAAAATCTAATGTCAGTTACTGTTACAGGTCTATTATACACTGGTAACACATTTTGTACCCTCTGGGGTTCCTCGCGTCCAAAAAAGGACACACAAAGAAAATGCTATAAAATCATCATATATCAATATTTTTTTCTGCTTTTTTTGCATAAATCTCTTAAACCACTTCAGTTCTGCTCAAACCTACCAAATGTTTATTAGTTTTCAGGATTTTAACAAGAAGACATGTTGCCTCTTGTTTTATTAAAAAAAAAAACAAGACAGAATATGAGATATTTCCCACATAATACACGATGGAGGGACGTGACATTGTTTTATATCAGAGTCTTTTATATCAAGACATTTCTCAAAACCAGAATATGATCAGGGTGACTTTTGAACACTGGAAATAAATCATGTACTCATCCCGGCAGTAGCCCCCGTGGCACTCAAAATTTCCCTGGAATTTTTGAGTGGACATGGTTTTTAAACTTTTTCAGGGGAGTGAAAGAGAGGAAAAGTCCTGGCCCGTACAATATTAGTGCTCGACCTCTTAAGAACTGTGCGCAGAGCCTGACATGTTTTCCTTCATCTTCATGAAGTCACTTTAACTTCATAAGGTTCCTGTATGTGTGACTAAAGTACCAAGATCCCTCAATGACCTTTGGCCTGTGGCATGTAGTTCTCTGCTTATGAAAACTTTTGAGAGAATTGTAATAACCCACTACAATTTGCTTACAGGGTAGGGGTGTTGAGGAGGCCGCTTGCACCCTACTTAACATGGTTCTGGGTCATTTGGATGGTGCAAAGAATTTTGCATACCTGCTTTTTTTATCGATTTCTCTTCAGCTTTTAACTGTATCCAACCTCGTAATTTTAGCAGATCGTCTCACTAAAGCTGCTGCTTAGTTTGCAACCTGTTGTTTTCTACAGTTTCTGTTCTGTATAGGAGGACGGTGTCTCTAACTAGTGGAGATATGATAGATTATTAATGTAATCTACTACATGTGAAAATGACCCAGGTGATCTCTTATTTCTATCTGATGTAACGGTTTAAACTAAATCTATGAAAGAGGACAAATAGACATTAAAGTAGTAATATTCTAGTTTCAATGTTGATGAATTTAGAGACAGTAGTTCATTGTTGTTGTGTGATTTGTTGTTCCGTCTCAATAAATGATAAATTCAGCCTCTGTTTCCCTATTTGTGTGAATCAGATCTTCACTGGGTCACTGCTAAAAGCTTGGCCCCATCTCGATTTGCCATTTCAAATGTACAGATAAAATCCAGATGTGGTTTCATATACTTTGGTTTTACACCCAACGTGTGTCTCTGATTGTTTTATCTGATTCCAATCTGTTGTGGTTGTTCCAACTACATGTAAACTGGAGTAAACCTTCTTCCGGTCCAGATAGCGGTGTTAAAGCTCCTCGAGCTGTTTGCTCACTGTTGTTAGCTACTGTCCTCGTATACGGGTAAAATCCAGATGTGGTTTAAGTGATAGTGGTTTCAGTATGTCAGACTCACACCTCATGAGCTCAGCAGCCCTGCTGACAAAGAGGCTGATAGACACAGCTCTTGCCTTATTAGCGCAATTTTAGAAATGACTTAAAATGGCACATAAGCACATGACTAATGCGAGCGCACACGCATACGCGCACACTCTTCACTGTAGTGGGTTGTGTAAGAAGATAATGGCTGAAGCCAAAACCAGCCCACTTCAAGTCCATAATGACACACAGTGTGTGTGTTTGTGTGGCAGAGGTGAAGTGAGATTTCTTATGTAAGCATGTCGGCTCAAACACAAACACACGTTACAACTCCGTTCTGCAGGTAAATTCCCTGTGCGTGTATATTATACACACACACACACACACACACACACACACACATATATATATATACAAGAGGAGCTTCACACTCCACACCATGGAGAGACTGAAGGCTCATGAGGACGAAGTAAATGTAACTGAAACTGATCAGTCACACCAAAGGTGATATATGGAGGGAAATAAGCCACCCCTATAATATCTTATTTCCTTATAATACTTAATTTAATTATAATATTCAGGCTATTAAAACGTGTTGTTTTCTGTAGTTGTCACAAGATAACCGGTGCTCCGGTCTCCCATAAGGAGACATAGTACTTTAAGAGAAGTTGTTCCTCTGTTACACCACAAGAGGGAGTATCACCTAAAGTGAGTAGGTCTAGCAAGATCAAACAAGGCCAGGCCACTCATTATAATGCGCCGAGCAAAAGAGGAAAGACTGTATACAGAATGTGCAGTGATGTACTGTGTCTATATATTGCAGGTAAACTGTTTTTAAGATTAACTCAAAAGCCACAATGGTTTTAATTCATTTTAATTCAAGCGTGCAACACTTTTTCCACATTTTATTGATTTTTATTGCCTGCGTGTTTGTCAGAGCCGATACAAAAGGTCCACATCCCGATTAATACATGATGAACATCATTTTAAAACAACACAATGATCATCTTAGCTTTGTTTATTGTCGATCAGCTGGTCACACTGGGCGACATGGATGCGCATCTCTCAGTAAATAATAACCATCATGTGTTCACCGCAGTATAAACAGTATTTTATTCTAAAGTGAGTCAGTTTGAATTGACCTGATGAAGCTGATGCATTTAATAATAAATCTGCAGACATATACTACAGGCTGATGTTTACATTGTATCACCAAAGCTCTGTCAGGTGTGACTGCGGTGGAATCGGCGGGTCGAATCGTCAAGGGAATCGATAAAGAATAAGACTGACAAGCTAAAATCGATAATGAAATCGTTGTTAATAAAATGTTATCAATTCCCGTCCATACTCGTGCCTCATCCTGTCCATCCTGACGTCACGCACGGACGTCATCGCCCACGAAGGCTCCCGTCCGACCTCGGCTGTCAACCTGTCCATCACCACTGTGAGGAGGAAGAGCTCGGAGACGATCCTCGACGTAATCCCACCTCCACCTTGAACTCATCCGTCAGTCCTACAGCACCTCGCCGCCATCAAACTGTCCTCACACACATCCTGACTAGTGATGTTTTCCCTTCAAGCCAAGTCAGAAACTGCAGGATTAAGAAATCACTGGTCTATGACTCTTGGGAGCCTATAATTTCGATATATTGCATCCACAAGAATGTGAGGTCACCATGACCTTTGACTCACCAAACTCTAATCGGTTCATCTGAGTCCAAGTGAATGTACCAAATTTGAAGAAGTTCCCGAAAGGTGTTACTGTAGTGTACACTTGTTTTTATTATTGCAGCATGGAAAAAAGTGAGTATGGGAGACCGTGTCAGACTCTATGACCAGTAAGGAAGTAGCAACTACTGTCAGGGTTTGGGGGGGGGGGGTGAGGCTGGACCCAAAATGCAGCCAACACATGGGAGACGGTGCAAAAGGTATATTTAAACCAAAGAGCTTCCACAACACTGATGAAGCACAGGAGCTTAAACAAGAAACATGAACAGGCAACGTGAACCGATGAGGACGAACCCAGAAATCAACAGACGAACCGACACAGACAAAGTGGAAGCACAAAGACTATATAGACACAAAGGAGGCAAAGGGTGATTGAACACAGGTGAAACACATTAGGGCGGGGCAGACGATCACCACACAGAAACAGGACCAAGACAGGAAGCAAAAACAGAGACACACAAGCAAAACCAATTACAAAATAAAACAGGAAGTGAGAAAAGTCCGAACAAAAAGTGTCTGCCGTGGCAAACCATGACAAAACCAAACGTTTTCAATGCTAAATTTTATTTTCAATATCAAATGTTAGTCACTGTTTGAGCCTATAGAAATGGGAAGGACCATACTGGCTAGTAGATTGGATAGAGAGTAGAAGGGTTTACCAAGGACCACCATTCTTCCTGGATTGAACCTGAGATTTCACGAGAATACGCTCCTTCATCCATGGACACTTGATGTTGGGAACAAAGAGTAACTCCTCCCCCCTCTCGTCTACTTTTTCGTCGAGTGAAGGATTGAAAAGGTCCCATCTCCTTTACTACACTGTTTTACCTGTTTCACCAGGAGCATGTAAACAACAACCCCCCTGCAGGAAGAAAACTCAGGGGGTCCAGGGTCCTAGCTCTTTTGGTAATGGAGGTAGTACAATGTGCAGAAGTGGATGAAGCACTGACTTTCACAAACTCCCTATTTTACCAGGAAGCCTGGGTTTACAGTTTTTTCTCAATCGCTTTGGTACATTTCTCGAATGTCGAATATATATATATATATATATACTTGCCAGTTGGTTCATGAGATGCACCTTTGAGAATTTCAGAAAACTGGTTGATCATTCGTCGATCTGATGCTTCAACACATGGAGGTTCACTGTAAAACAAACATTTAGTGTTGCTCACCGAAAACATTTTGTCAATCCTTGAGGTCTAACAACAGCGAACAGTCAGGGAGCACACATAACATTACTGTAGATCACAGGGACCTTTCAGTCTACTTGAGCTCAGTGAACATCCTGAGTAATTTAACATTCGACCACTCAGCTGAAGAGTGTGACCGGTTTGTGTGTGGAGATGATATAAATAGCTTTTTGTGTATTTATGTACATAAAGTGATGTGAAAGCCTCTCCTCCCACCTCACTCTCTTTTTCTACTGCACTTCGTCCTCCTTCTCTCCTAACAGGATTAATTGATATTTCAGCTTTGAAGCGACAGTAACAGTAAACAAAAGTATACACTTTGTATTTATGTAATATCAGAGCACAGGGAGAGACGGCGAATATATAGAGATAGAAAGAACTGATAAGATAACACAAAATAAAAGAGAGGTTTGAGAACTTGATAGAAGGTTTTTTTGCTATGCTTTACTGTACTGTTAGTGAGGTTAGCCACAGATGTCTTGATAGATAGATAGATAGATAGATAGATAGATAGATAGATAGATAGATAGATAGATAGATAGATAGATAGATAGATAGATTGGCTGAGGTGTTGTATAGTCTGATGGCAGTGGGAAACAAAGGATCTCCTGAACCTCTCTGTTCTGCAGCGCAGTGAGATGAGATGTTTGCTGCTGCTGTAGCTGCTTCTCTGTCCTGCCAGAATCCTGTGGCGAGGATGGTTGGTATCGTCCAAGATGGCCTCCATCTTACGTCGCATGTGTCTCTCCACAACAGTCCCGAGTGAGTCCATTTCACTGCAGACGTCAAAGGACCTGAGCTTCCTGAGAAAAAAGAGCCAACTCTCAATGTACTTCCCTCAAATGTTGACTGGCTGAAGGGTGGCGCCTAGACCTCCGAAAGTCAATGACCATCTCCCTGGTCTTGGAGGTGTTCGGAAGGAGGCGGTTCTTATCACTCCATTCACTGAAGCCATCGTCAGATCCCTGTACTCCTTTTCCTGCCCGTTCATGATACGCCACAATATCGGTATCATCTGAGTATTTCTGGAAGTGGCAGGACTCCAGACTCCAGATTCTGACACAGGTTACCTCTTGTGGCACAACAACGAAGATAAAAGACCTATCGTGGTTTATCATATAATGCAGAGGTAAAGAGCCCAGATGTCCAGGGAAGAAAACCCACAGAGATGATGATCGTGGTGATGATGGTCCGGTGAGGAGGCAAGTGGGACACAGGTCTTGGTCTGTACAGTCCTGGTCCTGGTCCTGGTGCTCAGATGATTAGGTGCTCTGCACTCATGGAGCATGTTTTGTGGTGGACCTTGAACACCCCAAGCTGCACAGTGAAGTAGCAGTCACGGCAGGCCACAACGGACATGGAGGTTGAGTTGCTGTTGAGTTGCTAGGCAACAGCAGCAAGTGAGTCCGCTTTTGTAGACAGAGAAGTTTGCAGCGAGAGACGGAAGAGTCCAGAGGAGTCCATGTTTGTTGGGTCTGGGTTCTTCCAGGGTGTTGATGCAGGTTTAAAGCACTAATGATACTGTTGGCCAATAGGAGCATGGGAACAACCTCTTTTGAAGTTTACTACATGTTGATGAAGCAACAGCTGTAGCTACCAAATCTGACACACCTTATTTTCCGTGAGCGTTGTGATCATAATATCAAAGGTCCTGGTTCTAAACTATGAAGCGTTCAAGTGAAAAAACAATCAGGCGATTCTGTCAGTCGGAGAAATCTGCCTCTGTCAATCACTCTAGCTTGAAGACAGGCATCTGCCCTGTCCAATAACAGCAGACAAGGGGGCGGGGCACTTCTGAGCCTCATTGGTGTGAAAACAAGCAGAGAGGCTACAGGAGGAAATGAAAGGAAAATAAAGGATCAGCTCTGTTTTGAATTATGTAAAAAGGTTTTTTAGTCGGGAAAATGATCCAGTATGTTTTCTATTATTTAATTTATTCATTTAGTCATTCATGAGGTTCATGGGTGCCAGTGAGAAAATAAAGCTCCCGTAATATTAGGCACAGAGGCCTGAAACTCCACACAGGAGCTTTTGTGGAAAGAATATAATGATTTTCATTATTGTTGTATAAAGAATATCGTAGTTATGGCTATAAAACATTTTCAGAAACTAGAAGGTGTTACCTTTCACAATATGTGTCATAACTGCATTTTAACCTTACTGTTCTTCTGTTAGATGCTTTTTACTGGTTAAGCTCAAGCTTAATAGTTAAGACTCCAATATGAAATAATTACACTCAAAATAGTCATTTCAATTTTACAGTATATGCTTGTTTATTAATGTACAGATATGATGAACAGAGAAATATGAACTTAAGAGTGCATTCGTTGCTCATGGTGCATAAAATGGACAAAAAGTGAACAATGACAGTACACTAGAGGCATGCAGTTATTTCTATAGAGCCAAACATTTAACTACCCCCTCCCCCCCAATGCAAGTTTAGTTTCCACATACGTCCGCACGTGTATAATTCAGCAATATTACAACTGATGGCTATAAACTTCGGCTATAGTTAATCACCAATCGAAGATCCAGGATTATCCTCAATATACTAACCTCCAAAAACAGGGCTGCTTTCCTCTCCGCTTGACCATCTTCAGCCTTTGTCGATGGGACACGGTCACACCAGCAAATATAAATAGAAACGATAGTTACAACAGCTTCTGATCAAGTTACCTTCCAGAGACAATACCCTGCTGCCACCACAAGTGGGCAGTAAATTACATGACAGATGTAAACAGGCATCCGATTCTTTAGGGGGAAAGGACTGAACGCTGTTCTGAGATCAGATGTGTCACTTCTGCTTCAGCATCGTGAACCCGACGGCACATCACTGCAATACACACTTGACTGAAACACAGTATCTAATGGCAACGAGAGAATGAAGAATTAAGTGGTGGAATAGTAGCAGCAGATTGAAAAATTGCCCAATGTTAACAGTATGATTATCAACTATAAGGTATGAAAAGGATTATGATGCCTATTAATAAATCATGGCATGGCATTGGTTTGATGGGTCAACACACAACAGATTGTTCAAATTAAATCATGGAAGAGGAAGGGACTGGTGACTGGAAATATGAAAATTAGAGACGATTAGAGAAACGAAGCTACTTGATGAAGCTAGATTTAGCCCAGTGATAAGTGATGTAGGCTAACTACTGTTCAGTAATGCTACTACAGGCTACCTTCACAGACGAGAAGACCATGAAGGCTCATGAATACATGATGAATGGGTGTTTTTAATCGGGTCGGGTGAAAGACAGAATAATTAATCAAATCACTCTGATACTGCAAAAGAATGTAATCCCACAAATACAGGGAGACTTTATCCATTTACCCTTTCCGCATTCTGACAATAGTGGCTCGGGATCAGCACCTTGGACAGCGCTGTGGCACAAGGATGAATGTGCAACACCACAGGAGCATTCACAAAAATCATGTGTTCACGGACATAAGTTTAAGTTAAATTGTGTTCCTTTGTACACAGATCATCTTCAAAGCCACAATAGGACAAATAAGTTATATAAATGAAGAATCCTTACCGCACAGATAATTAAACCCGGTTAAACAAACTGTGTTGCGAAGTGCACACTCTGTCCTGTGTGCACAGAAAGTCTATTTAACATATAAAATTATTTTTCTTTATGAAGGAGTGGCTCTGAGGCTTCCTCTGAGAGAGAGGAAAGTAGACTGCGTTGGCATAATGTGAAGCAAAAATGTAGAATTATATTATATTACATTCATGATTTTGGAAAGAAACTTAACTAAAAACCTGTTTTTTTGGGGGGAATTATGAGAAAGTTTCAGAGCGATGGAGACACAAAGCATCGCTGTAACTGACTCGCACATGCCTGAGAGGAGCGGGAGAGACGCTGCCGACTCCTCCGAGGAGCATCATGGGAATAAATTACAATAACAGATTGTGGATATTTTCTCAGTTTCACCTCGATGGTCTGAAACTCGCTGCTGCTCTGTCTAGGTGTCCTCATTTCACACAGTGACATTATCAGTAATTAATCTGTTTTACAAACTCCACTGCTCCTATACCGGAGTCAAGTATAAGGCCTAGCTACACTGGAGAGTATAGGAGTATCTTGTTTGATGAAGACAAGCCTGTAACCATCCAAGGGCCTCATAAATAAATCAAATTTAAACTATTTTGCGGCAGCAAGTTGGTTAACTTGGCAGTAAATAGTCAGCACCATCAACTAAAGCCAGAATTCTGAGAAAAAAGTCCGGATCCTGAGATTAAATCTAATTCAATTTAATTACATTTTTTTTCCACATTTGTCCATAATGTGAAAAAAAAAAAAACATTGTTTTTAGAATTCTGACTTTAAAGTCAGAATTTTGACTTTTTTCTCCGAATTCTGACTTTAAAATCAAAAATTCAAAAAAAAAAAGAAAGAAAGGTGACTTTAATATCAGAATTCTGACTTTTTCCTTCTTTCTTTAGAATTAAAATTTAAAGCCAGAGTTCTAAAAAATAAGATGTTTTTTCATATGTTGCCCTAATCCTCTTTGGTAGATAAGGGCTATGGGCAAGGCTTGACAAATATAAGTATCCTTGCTGAATTCATATGAAATAATATCTTGACACAAGTTTAAACGGAAGGTTCAGCCTCCCATTAAAATCAAATAGTTTATATTTTGGTTTCCTGTGAACTGTGATTTTGTCGTTTCTGTCGGTACAATGAAACTAGGCAGAACAGGTTGTGTTATTATTCCTTAGGTCTAAACTGTAGATTTAAAACCTGCACTGTAGATAAATAAATATGATCCACCAAAAACCAGAGACACATTCAACACACATTCAATCATCATTGATTGGCTGACGAAAATGACATCACCCCCCCCC
>NW_019525403.1:3081035-3081664 GCF_002814215.2 Seriola lalandi dorsalis | reverse complement strand
CACACACACACACCACCACCACTCGTGTGTGTGTGTGTGTGTGTGTGTGTTTGGCTCGCTCGCTCAGAATAATTGCAGCGCTTTCTGATGGAGGAGCTGAGCGGACAGATTTATATTTCGGGGGGAGAATCGATAGGTGATTATCGGATCAGTCGCTGTTGATTCATCATCATTTTGTTATTTCTTTCTCAGACAAAACGTCTGACCGGTTCAGTGTCTAAGTAGAAATCCGCGCTACACAAAACTGCTTCTCATCAGAACAGAAAGACAAACAGAAGCAGAGCATCACCAACACCGTGGACTGTCTTCATGATAGGAGGGTGGGGGGGGGGAAATAAAAGAAAACACAGGATACGGAACTGAAGGAGGACTACGGAGGAATTGTGGTCTGCCAGCCGAGGGAAAAGTTGGAGGAGGAAGAGAAAGTGGAGGGGGAATCAGAAGAGAGGAGGTCTGAGGCTCCGTCATGCAACATGAGTAACGATAGTAACGGAGTCGGGGGGCTGCAGCCCCTCTGGAACTTCAGTGGTGAGTGGCTCAGGTTCATATGATTATGATCTGTCCTTATTATAGAATGAATGAATACAAGCTTTGACCGTGCAGGTGGTGTTAAATGACGGGGGGGTGGT